>NW_027143114.1:0-83427 GCF_026170545.1 Melanerpes formicivorus
TGTCTGCTGCACCACACAGCTTGGTGTCATCAGCAAACTTGCTGAGGGGTGCACTCAATGCCACTGTCCATGTCCCCCACAAAGATGTTGAATAAGATAGGTCCCAGGACTGATCCCTGAGGGACTCCACTTGTCACTGGCCTCCACTGGGACATGGAGCCATTGACAGCCACTCTTTGGGTGCGGCCATCAAGCCAGTTCCTTATCCATCTAGTGGTCCACCAATCAAACCCATGTGTCACCAGTTTGGAGACCAGGATGTGGTGCGGGACAGTGTCGAAGGCTTTGCTCAGGTCCAGGTAAACGACATCAGTTGCTCGCCCCTCATCTATTAATTTTGTCACCTGCTCATAGAAGGCCACCAGGTTGGTCAGGCAGGATTTGCCCTTGGCAAAGCCATGCTGACTGTTCCCAATCACCTCTTCACTATTCTTTTGAGCGAGTAGTGACTCCAGGAGGATCTGCTGAATATTGGATGTGAATATTGGATAGCTGAATTCTTCAGAAATCTGTAACTTCAGAATAATGTTGATGTTATTATAATCTCTCAAATTATTTCTTATATGAAAACAAAAGCTTCCAGATAAGAAGATGCTGAAAACTCAGCTCTAAAATCCACAAGTAAATAGGGATCTCACAGTAATCCAGAACTGGGAAACTCAATACCAGAGAGCAAGCATATCTGACAGTGGTCATCCTGTCATCTGATCTTCATGCCTGAATACTAAACAGCAACAGCTGTGCTGCATGTTGGTGAAGCACATTTCTGCAGCTAGTTCTTCTGAGAGAAAACTCTTTAGCATCTACCACTGCTTGCTGCTGGAGATAGGTTACTAGGCTGGATGGGATGCTCTGAACTTGCAGCCCCCTTCTAAAAAAGACCCCTTCAAGACAGTTTTCTGAGAAAAAAAAATAAAGTAAGTAACAATCCAAAACTCATAGAGGGCTCTGAAATTTCACCTGGTGGATGCTGTGCTTATCATTTTAAAAGAAAATTAATTAAGCTTGCTCTAAGCCAGTCTCCAATGAGCACCATCTGATGAGCTGCATTGGTAGGCTGCCTGCAGCCATAGCCTGCCTGCCTCCCTTCCAGATGCATCCACCACATGCAGCATCACAAGTGAGCAAAATCTTACCTTTGGGAAATCAACACCAGCTAATTGCAATTTACATTTTCATTTACAGGTGAGTAGGAGTAAATTTCTCTACCCTCCTTTGAAAATCCTTAGATTATAATTAAGAACTGTTGTTAAGAACTTCCCTTTCCATTCTCTACACTGAGCCTAGCAGTTTACCATTAACACTTCCCAGCTGATCATGTTCCCCTTACAGCTGTGCTCTCTGTGTATGTGGTGAAGGTGGTTTAAACAAAAACCACAGGAGAGGAACATTATAACCAGACTGGAATTATACATAGTTGGCTGGAAGACCTGAGGTACTTGGTACTGCCTGAGACAGAAAAGCAGACATAAATGTTAATACAGCTAAGGTCTTTTTTGAGGCAGAATAGAGGAACACACCAGGAAAATGCCTATGAAAGATGGCCTCTTGAGAGAGGCCAGAGATGGAGGTTGCATGCACTATTTACATTCTCTCCTTTTCTCACACACACACACACATTGATTAAGCAATTTTCATGGCCTCAAACCTAAACAAGTATTAGTGTTTGGGCTTATCCCTAATGAACTCTTTTCCTTTTTTTCTTGACTGTGGTTCTTACTGCCCTGGTTGTACAATGTCTGAGAGAAGAGGGAGATTTGATTCTTCCATTAGGAAACCCAGTAGGGAGGACAGAGTTTTCGATTTCAAAGGGAAAAGTATAGCTGTGGTTCTCTTTGTCACTGACTGTCTACTTTTCCTTCCAATCTTCCTGATCATTAACTGAAAACTTCCAGGCATGTGCTTCCCTGTGGAACTGTTACTCATAAGGTGCTGCTGACTAGTAGCAGAAATTCATGGGAATAGGCAGAAATGAATGTTTGTGCTTAGATCCTCTGCATCAAAGAAAGCAGAGTAGTTAGAAGAAAAGCAGCAGCAAACTGATAGGGAAGTAATTAACTAGTGATAAGAAGAAGGATCCAGAAGTGCTCAATCTGTACGTGTGCATGGCAAAAAAATAAAAATAAAGAAGATGCTTCATGAGAAATTAAAATGGAAAATATTTCAATTTATTTTTTGCTTGCTCTACATGAATACAAAAATCCTGCCTTTGCTTTATCTTTGCAGAACATGAACAACAACCACCATGTAATGACTCACCTGGAACTATCCTCAAAATTAAGAGCACTGTGTGCTGTACTAAGATATGTAGGGTTTTTTCTACTTCAGGATATCTCATCAAATATCCATGCATAAGATCTAAAGCCAGCGGCCAGCCATATAATAATTCAGGTTGGAAAGTATCTTTAAATCATCAGGTCCAACTACTAATCTAACACTATCAAATATGCTAATAAATCATGTCCCTAAGCACCACATCTACATGTCTTTTAAACACCTCACAGGGATGATGATTCAACCACTTCCCTGGGGAGCCTGTTTCAGGGCTTGACAACCCTTTAAGTGCAGATTTATTTCCTAATGTCCAATAGAAACCTCCCCTGGTGCAGCTTGAGGCTGTTTCCTTCTGTGCTGTCACTTGCTACTCGGAGAAGAGCCCAACCCCCACCTCACTACAACTTCCTTTCAGGTGGGAAAGTTCTCTCCTCAGCCTCCTTTTGTCCATACTAAACAACCCCAGTTGCCTCAGCTGCTCCTTATAAGACTCATAGTTCTCCAGACTCTTCCCCAGATCTGCTGCTCTTTTCTGGACATGCTCCAGTATCTCAACGTCATTTGTGTGGGGAGGTTTCCAAAACCGAACACAGTGTTCAAGATGCAGTCTCACCAGTGCTGAAGGGAACAATCACCTCTCTGGTCCTGCTGACCACACCATTCCATATACAGTCCAGGATGCTGTTGGCCTTCTTGGCCGCCTGAGCACACTGTTGACTCATATTTATCTAGCTATTAACCAACAGCCCCAGGTCCTTTTCTGCCAAGCGGATTTACAGCCACTCTGCCCCAAGCCTGTAGCTTGCATGGAGTTGTTGTAAGCCATGTTCAGAGCCCAGCACTTGGTCTTGTTAAGTCTCATACAATTGGCTTTAGCTGATTGATTCAGCCTGTCCAGAGCCCTCTGTCCAGCTGTTCTACCCTCAAGCAGATCAACACTACCACCCACTTCGGTGCCATCTACAAACTTGTTGAGGGTGCACTCAATCCCCTCAGCTCTGGAGTCCTCAGCACAAGAAAGACTTGTTGGAGTGGGTCCAGAGGATGGCTACAACATAATCAGACAGATGGAACACCTCTCCTGTGAAGAAACACAGAGAGTTGGGGTTGCTCAGCCTGGAGAAGGGAAACTTAATTGCAGCCTTTCAGTATTTAAAGGGGACTTATGAGAAAGGTGTGGGCAATCTTTTTTCATCATGGCCTGTTAGGACAGGGCTAATGGTTTTAAACTAAAAGAGGGTAGATTTAGATTGGACATAAGGAAGGCATGTTTTACAATGAGGATGATGAAACTGGCACAGGGTGTCCAGAGAGATGATGGATGCCCCTTCCCTAGAAATGCTCAAGGGGAGGGTGGAGAGGGCTCTGAGTGAGATGTCCCTGCTCACTGAAGAGGGATTGAACTAGATGGCCTTTAAACATCCCTTCCAACTCAAAACATTCTATGATTCTTTTATTTTATATGCATATGAATTAAATACCATCCATATCCTCCTGTCAGCACAAATAGCACATTGTAACACCTCCAGTACTTAACTGCTTCCTTAATACATACGTGCATGATTCAGACATTTAAATTTATCATTCCTTCTTTGCCTGTAACCCAGCTTAGGTGGAAATCCAATTAATTCAACCTCTTTCCCCAAACCTTCATTGAATTAATGGTATATCACATCAGGAATTCTCTCTAATCTCCCCAACTCACAAGCACAGAGGGTGTGCTGGTCGCACTAAGGGTTGAGGAAACAAAGTTGTCAAACTCATGGGAGAATAACACGAGGACTCTTGCATAAGGCACACTCTTAACACAGCTGGATTAAACCAGCATTTCCCCTAGTGATTATACCAAGGACTTCATTGCAAAAGAATAAATTCCTTTCCCAGTCACATTTCTCTCTCCTGAGATCGTGTAAAGTTTAAATAGCATTATTTCCCCTGGAAATGCAAGATGCCACAAATGGGTGGACATACTTTCATCAGCATATGTAAGAGGATGAGAATCTGAATAAATGAGTCCGAAGTACTAATTTTCTTTATTAGAATAAAAACCTTTATTAGAATAAACCAAACCAGGTTGGAAGAGACCTTCAAGATCATCATGTCCAACCCATCAACCAATCCAACCCACCCAAACAGCTAACCCATGGCACCAAGTACCCCATCAAGTCTCCTCCTGAACACCTTCAATGGCGGTGACTCCACCACCTCCCTGGGCAGCCCATTCCAATGGGCAATCACTCTTTCTGTATAGAACTTCTTCCTAACATCCAACCTGAACCTCCCCTGGTGCAGCCTGAGACTGTGTCCCCTTGTTCTGGTACTGGGTGCCTGGGAGAAGAGACCATCATCCACCTGTCTACAACCTCCCTTCAGGTAGTTGTAGAGAGTGATAAGGTCACCCCTGAACCTCCTCTTCTCCAGGCTGAGCAACCCCAGCTCCCTCAGTCTTTCCTCATAGGGCTTGTGTTCCAAACCCCTCACCAACTTTGTTGCTCTTCTCTGGACTCGTTCCAGCAAGTCAACATCCTTCCTAAACTGAGGGGCCCAGAACTGGACACAGTACTCGAGGTGTGGCCTAACCAGTGCAGTGTACAGGGGCAGAATGACCTCCCTGCTCCTGCTGGCCACACTGTTCTTGATGCAGGCCAGGATGCCATTGGCCCTCTTGGCTGCCTGGGCACACTGCAGGCTCATGTTCAGCCTACCATCCACCAGTACCCCCAGGTCCCTCTCTGCCTGGCTGCTCTGAAGCCACTCTGACCCCAGCCTGTAGCACTGCATGGGGTTGTTGTGGCCAATGTGCAGAACCCGGCACTTGGATGTGTTAAATCTCATGCCGTTGGATTCTGCCCATCTGTCCAGCCTGTCGAGGTCTCTCTGCAGAGCCTCTCTACCCTCCAGCAGATCAACTCTTGCCCCCAGCTTGGTGTCATCAGCAAATTTACTGATGATGGACACAATGCCCTCATCCAGATCATCAATAAAGATGTTAAAGAGCACAGGGCCCAACACTGATCCTTGGGGCACACCACTAGTGACTGGCTGCCAGCTGGATGTGGCACCATTCACCACCACTCTCTGGGCTCGGCCATCCAGCCAGTTCCTAACCCAAAATACTCACTGCTTTAGGTAGGAGTGTCATAAAAATTTCTTACATACAATTATGGGTTAAAAGATAATATCTGAAGATATTAGAAATCATGATGAACACCTGTCAGTTGTAAAAATGGATCTATGACGCTCTTTTTCTATCTTTAAAAATTACTATTACTACTCTGTATCCCAGCAATTAGTAATTTGTATGTATCTTTAGCTCATCTCACCTTTTGATCCAAAAGGCCATTAATTAGAGCATTTAATTCTATTACCATTTCAAATGGGTTTGTACATGGGGAAAAAAAAACAGTTGATTTTTTATTATTTTTTTTTAACACAGCTAGGACTCAAAAATGTTTCTGGCTTTATGAGATAAATACAGTGATATTAATTATAACCAGAAATTAAATGTACATCAACACTGCCTGTAAGATCTTCCGTCAGCCCAGCTTTCTGATCTGTGAACACTTGGAATGATTCTAGCCTCATGCCCTTCCCAAATGATTCATTTTCACTTTGTGGGTTTTTAAAAAGTTCTTGCTTCAGTTCTTTCTTGGCAGAACTTTTCTCTTAAGGATGCACAGCTAACATAGGAATGAATCTGTTCTTTACCTAAATCAGCAAAGCTCCCGCATCACAGAAGACAGTATATTGATTTATCAGAGTTGGGCACATCCCACAGTCCCTGAAATTGTCCTCTTTGTGTGATGGAAAGACAAATCAGAGTTAATGTGCTGTACATATGTCTGAAAGCAAAATTTGTCCCGTTACCCTGACATTTATCACCATTCAGTATGCCCTGCCCATCTTAGCATTGTTTCTAGGTTCTGTTAAGTCCAGTAAATTTTGTAATTAATAGAATAGAATAGAATAGAATAGAATAGAATAGAATAGAATAGAATAGAATAGAATAGAATAGAATAGACCAAACCAGGTTGGAAGAGACCTTCAAGATCATCGCGTCCAACCTATCACCCAACACCACCCAATCAACTAACCCATGCAACCAAGCACCCTGTCAAGTCTCCTCCTGAACACCTCCAGTGATGGCGACTCCATCACCTCCCCAGGCAGCCCATTCCAATGGGCAATCACTCTCTCCGTGTAAAACTTCCTCCTGACCTCCAGCCTGAACTTCCCCTGGCGCAGCCTGAGACTGTGTCCTCTTGTTCTGGTGCTGGCTGCCTGGGAGAAGAGACCAACCTCTGCCTGTTTACAACCCCTCTTCAGGTAGTTGTAGAGAGCAATAAGGTCACCCCTGAGTCTCCTCCTCTCCAGGCTAAGCAGCCCCAGCTCCCTCAGTCTCTCCTCATAGGGCTTGTGTTCCAAGCCCCTCACTAACTTCGTTGCCCTTCTCTGGACTCGTTCCAGCAAGTCAACATCCTTCCTAAACTGAGGGGCCCAGAACTGGACACAGTACTCGAGGTGTGGCCTAACCAGTGCAGTGTACAGGGGCAGAATGACCTCCCTGCTCCTGCTGGCCACATTGTTCTTAATGCAGGCCAGGATGCCATTGGCCCTCTTGGCTGCCTGGGCACACTGCAGGCTCATGTTCATCCTACCATCAACCAATGATTGATACCACTTGTTTTCTGCCACTGTATCTGTCAGAGGAATATTGCCGGATTATACTTTTGCTTATTTATTTACTTGTTTCCATCCCAGTGGCTTAATGAGCCTGCACTACCTCCAGAAAACTGATGACAAGACTGCTTTGCGGGACATAGCTTCTGGTATTTTGTAGTCATGCCTGCTTGTAATTCTCTGGAAGCTGTGTATGTGCACACTCATGGGAAGAGCAAAATATCTGAGCATAAAATTAAGTCCAAAATAATGTTTACATTCATTTGAAAGTTAATTCAGATTTTACATTTTTCAAAAGCACTGTGGTATTTAAACAAGTTTAGAAATGAAGGATGGCTGCTTTCCTTACTCATACACACCATGCACTTGAAAAGAGAGCAATCCAGTTCCCCCTAGATGTTAGGGAAGGTAATGTATGCTTCTAGATAATATGTGAGACTAGGAGGAGTAGTTTATATTCTGTTCTCTTTCAGAGAAAGCAAATTAGCATTTCCAGTGAATGTACTCAATGCTTGAGGCCAGATCTCCAAGAGCTATAAAGGGGTGTTCCTGTGCCTCAGTTTCTGATGTATCAGTCACTTATGTCTTCTTAAAGCTTGGCTTCCTACAGTTATGTAGCTATAGTTTTTCTTTCCCAGGATCTTTAAAGAGTAACTATAATCTGAGATTATTTCTGTGTTTTGCAAAACATGTCCTTCTCAATAGCCCTTGGAGGAAAGGTCCTACATTGCATGATCCTAAAGTAAACACTTAATTTATTTAGCAAGCCTATTGTTAAATTACATAAATTAAATATTCACTCTGAATATTTCTATACAACTGCATGTTTAAGGTATTTAAACAGTTGTTAATTTTATACAGAAGATGACAGTAACACATTGTTTGTGTTGTAAACCTGAGTTGGCAAAGCACAGACAAAATAGGCAAATTATAGAATTCATATGTTCTTTATATTTGATAACATACATATCTATAGTATCATTCATGAATGAGTTTGACACATTCACTCCTAAACAACAAGCTAGTGAAAAAAAAGAGCATAAATATTAAAATACAAACTATAAATGAGATTTACCTGCAACCCACATACTGATCACAAGTGTTCTTTCAAGAAGAAACTTGAAGAAGCTCTCTGCATGTCATCCATAAAACAAATGGTAGTTGAATACTTTGTTTCATTTAAGAGAGGACAATAAACACTCCAACAGTCGATGCAATAAAATGTAGGTTGATGAAATGTCCCAACCGTTGGGACAGAATAGGCATCTTAGCCTGGTATAAATCCCAGAGGCACCCACATCTTCAGGAAGAGGCTGCAGCTAGTGAGAATGAAAGGGTCTTGCCTCAATAAATGGAAAGCATTTTCAAAGCATGTTAGGGAGGTAAGTGCTCCAGAGACTCCCTCATCTTTTCTCTGTAGTACCACAGAGTGTCATTCCCATTTTTCCCTCTCCATCTTTGTAGTGCCTTCTAGGAATAATATTAGGACAGCCACTACAAAAGATATCAAATAATTGAAGAAGTGGAGGTGGGTAACAGTTGCACTATAAGGGGCCTTATTCTACGTTCATGACCTTGACTTCTCCAGAACATGACAATTTGTGTATATAAAACGATGAATTCTTAGTCTGTTTTATGGGAGGAAAATTCTCCAGTGGAGAAATGAGAGAAAGCATCATTAGTTCAAATTCATAATTTCCATTCCTCTGCATGAAAATTACCTGTCAAGAGAATAATAAGGCCCTTCATTGTGCCTCCAGTAGTATGCAGTGTTGCAGGTATTCAAGGGGGAAAGCTGAACAAGCTGACCTTATTTAAACTTCAGTCTGCCTGAATTCTGAAAAGCACTTACATCTGTAAAATGGCATTCAGTGGATAAAAGGGGAGAGGACTGAAGGGATGAAGTTTTCCTGTCTTTCCCTCTAAAATGCCAACTATTGCTCAGATTGCACTTTATTTACCGAGCCTGGCAAATTCATAACCTTGAATACTCACACACTTACCACCCAGCTGCAAAAACTTGCTTTGTAACTGACTAGGTAAAGGCATCTAGGCAAAACCCAGACTCAGTTTAGCTTTACTATTGACTTGATTTAAAACTTTCCTACACTGGTCCTGGCAAAATTGTCAGTGCCCAAACAATGTTTCAGGACTGAACACAAAGACAAATCAAAGGCCCAACTCAATAGTTTTCAGAGCACTCCCCCTTCAGAACAACACTATTCTTCAATTATGCCAGGTAAATCTTCTACCAAATTGTTGTGTTTTAATCCTTTTGTTTAGAAATTCAGTGTGACATGTCTGTGCTTGTTTTGGAGAAATCAGGATTGAAAAGGAAAATGCTGACAGCTCTGGCTCCACTCGTAACTGCTGTGTTGTTTGTGAAGTCATGCCATTCAAGATGGTAGTTCAGGCATGTATTGATAACTGAAAGGGAGAAAATAGTGATCTCCTAAGAGACAGGAATTAAACCTTCTGGAATGACATGATCTTAATACAATGGTGTGCACTGAATCAAATCACCTGAGACTCAGCTCATCCATGGCCTTAAACATTAAATGAGGCATCTACACAGGGCAGAATACACACTTTCTTACTGATAACCACTCACAGTGGAAAGAAATATAGGAACTGCTATTCATACCTAATCAGGACATCTTTCAAGTTTTTATAACTTCTTTGGCTACTACATCTGGCTTGATGGCCGCACCCAAAGAGTGGCTGTCAAGGGCTCCATGTCCCAGTGGAGGCCAGGGACAAGCGGAGTCCCTCAGGGATCAGTCCTGGGACCTGTCTTATTCAACATCTTTGTGGGGGACATGGACAGTGGCATTGAGTGCACCCTCAGCAAGTTTGCTGATGACACCAAGCTGTGTGGTGCAGCAGACACGCTGGAGGGAAGGGAGGCCATCCAGAGGGACCTTGACAGGCTGGAGAGGTGGGCACAAGCCAACCCATGAAGTTCAATAAGAGCAAGTGCAGGGTCCTGCATCTGGGTCGAGGCAATCCCAGGCACAAATACAGGCTGGGCAGTGACTGGCTGGAAAGTAGCCCTGAAGAGAGAGACTTGGGGGTGCTGGCGGACAAAAAGCTCAACAGGAGCTCTCAGTGTGCACTTGCAGCCCGCAAAGCCAATCAGATCCTGGGCTGCATCAGGAGAAGTGTGGCTAGCAGGTCAAGGGAGGTGATCCTCCCCCTCTACTCAGCCCTGGTGAGACCCCACCTGGAGTACTGTGTCCAGTTCTGGAGCCCCTATTACAAGAGGGATATGGAGGTGCTGGAACGTGTCCAGAGAAGGGCCACAAGGATGATCAGCGGGCTGGAGCACCTCTCCTATGAGGGCAGACTGAAGGAGTTGGGGCTGTTCAGTCTGCAGAAGAGAAGGCTCTGAGGTGACCTAATTGTGGCCTTCCAGTATCTGAAGGGGGCCTACAGGAAGGCTGGGGAAGGACTTCTCAGGATATCAGGTAGTGATAGGACTAGGGGGAATGGAATGAAGCTGGAGGTGGGGAGATTCAGGCTAGATGTGAGGAGGAGGTTCTTCACCACGAGAGTGGTGAAACCCTGGAATGTGTTGTCCAGGGAGGTGGTCGAGGCCCCGTCCCTGGGGGTGTTTAAGAGCAGGCTGGATG
Organism: Melanerpes formicivorus; assembly: GCF_026170545.1. Lineage (NCBI taxonomy): Eukaryota > Metazoa > Chordata > Aves > Piciformes > Picidae > Melanerpes > Melanerpes formicivorus. Next base: position 10,587 of record NW_027143114.1, read on the forward strand.
AGGCTCTGTCCAGCCTGATCTAGTGTGGGGTGTCCCTGCCCATGGCAGGGGGGTTGGAACTAGATGATCCTTGTGGTCCCTTCCAACCCTGAATGAAACTATGAAACTATGAAACTATCATTGTAATTTCTACAATGGTACTTAGTGGAATAATCCTTACTGTGATTAAGTTTATTTATCATTAATAATATGAATGCTTCTTTTGTCTTCTCCCATATACAATGTCTCTAAATCCTGATCACAGCAGATATGGTTGGCTAAATTCTGATCTCAGGGAGAGTGTCATAAGATGAAATCTTTAACTACACTGAGTCAAAGGAATCATTCCAAGATAATAAAGGCAAAAACTAAAAGTAAAAATCTGGCCAAGTATATCAAAGGTAACCAAACATAAAATTCATTGTTGCAGCTTCACAAAAAACACAGCAAACTACAAAGACCAGCAGACCTTCTTGAAAAGATAAATGAGTGGGTAACTGATGCAGAAACAAAACAAAATGAAAACAGCCTTTGCCAGAAAACATTTCAAAAGTGCAGAACTACCCAGAAGATAGGAAGCATTACACCAAAACAACATCTTCCTTCAAATGAAAAACCTATGAACTCAAAGGCACACATGAAAAATAGGAGTTAAAAAGGTAAACAAATCCCTGTCCTGGGTGCAGGACAAGATATTAAACAGCCCTTAGGAAGGAGATAGATTTTGTATGTCAGACAAAACATTAGTAAAGTGAAAAATCATTTTGAAAAGATTAATTTCTAAACTTGAAAAATCAACTCTATTTTAGTGCATCCTTATTAATGTATAAAGAGACTGTTGCTTGAGAAAACCTGCAAGCAGTTAATTAAGGTTTTTTCCTAATGCAAATACAGCTAAATAAATAAATAAATAAATAAAGGTTTTGCTTCTGAAAAGAGTGCCTGATCCTCCCCATTTCCTTTACCCTCAAAATTAAATAAATGCAGCCATTTTGTTTTGTTTGAAATGATTCAGGTGATGGTTGTTTTTGTAATCTTTTGAAGCCTGTATTTTAACCCACATTTTAACCCACTGTGGATTCTGTGCTTTGGGACATTGTTTATATATCACTGTATATAAAACACAGTAGCAGATTGATGTGAACTCTTCTCATAACTATGACACTTAGCAGATAAAACGCTACTCAGCTGCCTATTATTCTCAGAACAAAAGTCACACAAGAGCAAATGGCACTCTAAAGATGCCCTCTTTCAGCTTGGAACTGTGAGGCAAGGAGTTTCATGTGTAGACATATAAAACAGTCTGCAAAATGCTGCTCTTCCTGTACTGGTTAGATTGGTAAATGGCTTTCCAAGATGATATTCCTTACCTTCTGTGTCACTAAGCACTGACTAAAAAGACAATAACAGTCACAGAAATACCTGCAAATTTTGTTGGATTCCTGTAGCTGGAGAAATGAAGATGCAGGCTCTCAAAGTCAATCATGACTCTGAAGTAATGCCCTTGCATACTAGTAGGCTGCACTTAAGAGGCTAATATGTCTTCCTAATCGTCTAGAAATAGTTGAGTGATCTTCCTCACAGACAGTGCAGAAGGTAAGGAGTCTCCTTTGGACACTACTGATTGTCTCACTGTGAGCAATTTTTCTGCTGCCAAGATCACCCTGCTGTGATGAATTTTTAAATCTCCAACATATAGATATCTTTTGGAACACTTGCAGATCATTCGTAATCTTGTCTTTCCAGGTTCTTTGTTTCACCACAATCCTTCAGGGAGAAGCCAAGGATCAGGTTCCTGACTACGCATTATTACTCACTGTAGTTTTTGTGTTGAACATTGCTCATATAGTTGTTTTTTTTTTTTCTGAAGTGTTTTAAAGTGCTTTCATTAAATCAGTGAAAATTATTTGCTTATATTTTAACATTCAACATCTTCCAACTTTGCAGAAATGAAATAGTGTAATAGAAGAATCACTTCTTTATTAAAAGTCAGTCTAATGTGTTATGCATATTTTGGATATAAATCTACCCCAAGTTCATTTAATTCTTGTATTTAATGCTCTACAGAAGCTTTTAGGTCTGACTTTTCCTAACTCAGATATGATAGTAAGTTCTATTCTGTTCTGTGCAGCAAAATGTAGATTTTAATGAAGTTCTTTCATTGCAAAGCTGTCACTGTGTTAATCATTTTGCAGAAGATAAAGCAACAGAGCGATCTTTTGTTGTTGTTGTTTCAGCAGATTGTGACAGACATTATTAATTACCATTTATGCATAACCTTTTCATCAGGAATATTATAGCAATTTAAAATCAAGTGATAACATATAGTATGTTATGTAACACCTGCACCTGGGGTTTCAGGCAATCCTAACTGTTCTTTTATTGTAGAAAGCCTCAAATGCAGTGGTTGTGCTTTCAAACCATCATCCAGCTGTAGCAGAGATCAAAGTCAGCTCTACACATAGGATCATGGATGTGCTCCAGGTGGACACGGTGTGATTTCTCTGTGATGTCATACAAATGGAGAATTTATAGACATGTTATCAGCCTTATCTCCTTGCATGATTTGTGCTACATGTGCAAGACAGGTATCGCTCAGAGCACAGTTTGACTACTGCTTTGTATCCTTTTCCCTGGGAACGAACATCCCCAACAGCTCTAGACTGGTACTTGGACCAAAACTGAGGGAGAAAAGTTTTCTAACTCATCTTTTTTTCCTGTTATGATGCATAGTCTGAGCATTTGTTATTTGCAGTTAAAAAGATTTAGCCCAGATATGCAGCTGGATCCTGCAGCTGCTAAAATGTCTAAGAAGGTCACTAGGCTCACTAATGTCTAAGAAGCTCACTAGGTCTTCATACAGACAGTACATAAAACTCATCTTTGCCTATTCTATTTTTATGTCCAAATACAGTCTACCTTCTAGGAGAGCTTTACTTTATTTATATTTCTGAAGAAATGTTCCAAACTCCTGAGTATGTCCACACTTCAGAAAGCATTAGAGAAGGTATTATTAATACTAATAGAAGTCTCCACATAAAGTAGGAAACAAGTTTCAAAGGCAGAATCTCTACAGACTTTCTTCTCCTGAGTTTTGGTAAATTTAACCTCCTTACTTGCACTGCCCAGTTCAGAATGTACTCTTGCATCTATGATATGGTTTTAACCATGAGGCTGCACAGTATTTTCCGCAGCTCGATCAGGACTTGGCATTTTGAATTAGAAGTTCCTCCTATGGAAACAGATACACCGTTTTTCATTCATTTAAGAGAGAAGTGATTCAAGACAGGGAGGTAATTCAAGACAGCCAGCATGGCTTTCACCACAGGCAAGTCCTGTCTGACCAATCTAGTGTTTTCTACAATGGAGTAACTACATCAGTGGACAAGGGAAGAAATACAGGTGTCATCTCTCTGAAATTTTGTACAGCCTTTGACAAAGGCCCTGGAATGTTTATGACCTGTAGAAATAGCCTAAAAAGCTTTCTACCAGAAGGTATTATTTCAAGGCAAGCTTCATATAGAATTCCAAAAGACAAGATTAAAAATAATATTTTTTTTTTTTAAGTGTATATGAATAATGTAGATATTCATTCATTTAAGGAGTGTATTTTCTTGAAGTACAAGTCAGCAAAGAGTTCTATCTGAACACTGGGAAATGAAAGGTGCCAAAATTAATACATGACTGATTTGACATAGCGTGATAGTTGTTCTGCTTTATGTTTACCACTCAGTGTCTGAATCTGTAGCATACAGATTGGGTAAAAAGATCATCCTTTTTTAAAGCAGTGCAGACCATGGGTCTGTGAACGGCTTTGTGATAGTGAGTTTCTATACTTATGCAGAGATACAGCAACGAAGCATCGTGTAGACAAATTTGCAGGATGCAATCGTTGTTGTTTTGTCAATAAATTTTGTTTAAGAATAAAGAATCAAGATTTATCCATATGATGAATATTGTTTGCAACTTCTGTAATTCCTTATGAGACTAAATAACTCTATGCTGTTGTGGCCTCCATTGAAACATCTTCATTGATGATCTGGATGAAGGGGTCGAGTCAGCCATCAGCAAGTTTGCAGATGACACCAAGTTAGGGGCAGATGTTAGTCAGTTAGAGGGTAGAAAGGCTCTGCAGAGGGACCTCGACCGACTGGACAGATGGGCAGAGTCCAATGGGATGGCTTTCAACAAGTCCAAGTGCCGAGTGCTGCACTTTGGCTACGGCAATCCCATGCAGAGCTACAGGCTGGGGTCGGAGTGGCTGGAGAGCTCCCAAACAGAGAGGGACCTGGGGGTGCTGATCGACAGCCACCTGAATATGAGCCAGCAGTGTGCCCAGGTGGCCAAGAGGGCCAATGGCATCCTGGCCTGCATTAGAAATAGTGTGGCCAGCAGGAGCAGGGAGGTCATTGTGTCCCTGTACTCTGCTTTGGTTAGGCCACACCTTGAGTACTGTGTCCAGTTCTGGGCCCCTCAGTTTAAGAAGGACATCGAAACACTTGAGTGTGTCCAGAGAAGGGCAACAAGGCTGGGGAGAGGCCTTGAACACAAGCCCTATGAGGAGAGGCTGAGGGAGCTGGGATTGTTTAGCCTGGAGAAGAGGAGGCTCAGGGGTGACCTCATTGCCCTCTACAACTACCTGAAAGGTGGTTGTGGCCGGGAGGGGGTTGGTCTCTTCTCCCAGGCAACCAGCACCAGAACAAGGGGACACAGTCTCAGGCTGCGCCAGGGGAGGTTTAGACTCCAGGTGAGGAGGAAGTTCTTCACCGAGTGAGTCATTCATCATTGGAACGGGTTGCCCAGGGAGGTGGTTGAGTCACTGTCCCTGGAGGCGTTCAAGAGGAGATTGGACGTGGCACTTGGTGCCATGGTCTAGTCATGGGGTCTGTGTTGATAGGTTGGACTCGATGATCCTCGAGGTCCTTTCCAACGTAAGTTATACTGTGATACTGTGATACTGTGAAACTTGTGCATGTTTTGAAACATTTTTGTGGGAGCAAGAAATTACAGTTTCTCTGCATTCCCACTTTCACGCATCTTAAGAGAAAAACTCATATAAGACAGTTTACAGCTGTGAATGGATGAGAGCAATGACATATAAAGTCAAGCAGGAACAGACATTTCGAAAAATAGTATTTTCAACAATGTAAAATCCCTTCTGACAGGAAAAAAAGTAGGTAAAAATATTGTCTTGGTATTTTATTGTATGGCTACAGTGCATGCCATTATGTGAAAGGGGAAAAAAAAATCTAGCAGCCATACAATTTGAAAATTTTCCAGTAAAATTAATCACTTTTCCTGTGGTTATTGATCATTTAACATTATAAATGTTTATTAAAACAGTCCAAAACTATGTGTTCTCTTGCCAAAAAAAAAAAACCAGATCAATTTAATCCTGAGCAAAAAGTGTAAAACCACCTCTAAGAAGATTAATTTGCTCATTTTTATGTTTGTATTTTGAAGGAACCCTCTTTTTTGGTCAAAAATACATAAAGTATTCAACTTTAAGGGAGCACTGGAGAATACATTTTAAAGCAACCGACTCAACACAAATTTCAGCTCTCAAGAGCTTGTGAAAAACTGCCTCTGCATAGCTTATGGACCAAGAAATACTAATGAGAATTTTTAAGATGTCTGAAGAATATAGATCTTAGCATGTTTTGGCTATGCCTGTATTACAAGTAGTACAGCACAGTAGGAGAGCCCCATGAAACCATTGGTGCTGAAAACCCAATATCCACATCATGCTTTTCGGGAGATTTATGCTGACGAATGAATGACTAATGAGTACTCATTAGTGGCTGCAGCATGTTAAGCACACTCCTGGATCTCCGTTTCTGGGTTCATTTCTTGGGAAAGGAATCCAATTCATAGTTTTGAAACTACCCTAAGATGCAAACCAAAGCACAAAGAGAGGACACGACTAGAACTGCACTCCTGATCCGAAACAAAAATAAAGGTGGCACATACCTTACGTGAGCACTGCATATTGTGAGAATTTATAATGGAAGATACCTCTGTGCAAAACAAACCCCAAAATATCAATATTTCTATGTAGTATTTAAAATTTTTATGTGGTCCTAGTTATCCTTGTGGTGGTGTAAAATGCAAACACATGCATAAACTACTATACACATATACATATTTCAAAGAGCATAACCATGCATATTTCTTTTCAGGCCAGTCTTTTTCAAGCATAATACATATGCTTAGAAAACACATTTAAATGACTTGGTAATAAAGTGATCTTTTTTCCTCCCCTCAAAAAAGCTAGAGCACAGACTAGTTTCTTTTTATGAGAACTGGCACCTTACTTTAATTTCACAGTATGTACTTTTCTGACATGGAGGAGAGTAATATAATGATCATTCTTCTAGGATGATCTTTAAAGTCAATATCTAAATCATTAGGGTTATGCATTTCAAAAAAATAAAAGCCTTGGATTATGTCACACAGTGATGAAGGTCTGCATAAACTTTTAGAGTTAGCAGTACGGTAGATTAGCTTCCTAGCTTTTCACCTCCAGAGAAGTACCTTCAGATTCTGGTGCCAGGTAAGCTCAGAAATGAAATGAGTTTGCAATTTTCCTGCTAATACCTAGTGGTTAGTCTCAAAGAACTGGTATCTTTTTCAGGATGATTACCAGCACTAGTCTAATAGAAACTTCTCACCAGCACAGCAGGGGTGATGCAGTATTAGTGAGGTACACTACATGGCAAAATAAATTCATAACATCTACAGCTGAAGTCAGTACTTCTAGTCACTGAGTCTCAAAAATACTGTGCTAATGATTGACCATAGCGTGACCATTTTTCAAGAAGTAATATTCAGCAAAGAATAGCCATGTAGATGAAATTTGTTTCTCTTTCAGCAGATCAAATCTGAATCATCCTTGGGGAAAAGTGTAAGAAAAAATATGTCCTCATGTACCTCTTCTGTAGATAAACAGTAGCAGTTTTAGCATTCCACAAGAATAGAAAATATATTAAAAGATATATAATTATTATTTGAAGAAATAAATAGAAGTCTGTGACTGGCATTTCTTTATACGTAGATACAGACAGACATCCTCCTCCACCTATTTTATAGGTTTAACCCAGACATAATAGATAATATACATTAATCTCCATGCAAGCATGGAAGCCTTTCCTCAACAAATACTAACTAAACCATGTATTCATGGAACATTTGTGTGTGTATGAAAGTTGTGGGCTCAGGTTAGTAAAAATTAATTCACAGTTATTCATTTTATCAACGGCAGATACACATTTTAAGTTGAAGTATTTTTAAGATACAATTAAAAACACAAAACCCCCCCACAGCTTCTCTCTTCTCTTTATAAGAGATTTTAATAATTTTAGGTGGGTTGGATTGGTTGATGGGTTGGACACAATGATCTTGAAGGTCTCTTCCAACCTGGTTTGGTTTATTCTAAATAAAGTTTATTCTAAATATTTATATAACAACTACATGAAAGGCATCAAAAAGTTTTCATTCCTTCAATTTGTTACATTTCGCATCCCCTTGGAGATCATAAGTGACGAAGTTTGATTCTTTTCTCTGATGTCGTTTAAACTATTAGCATATTGACAAAAACTTATTTCAACCTACAGCATTTTATTTAGAATAAACCTTTATTTAGAATAAACCAAACCAGGTTGGAAGAGACCTTCAAGATCATCGTGTCCAGCCCATCAACCAATCCAACCCACCCAAACAGCTAACCCATCGCACCAAGTACCCCATCAAGTCTCCTCCTGAACAGCTCCAATGACGGCAACTCCACCACCTCCTTGGGCAGCCCATTCCAATGGGCAATCACTCTCTCTGTGTAGAACTTCTTCCTAATATCCAACCTGAACCTCCCCTGGCACAGCCTGAGACTGTGTCCTCTTGTTCTGGTACTGGGTGCCTGGGAGAAGAGACCATCATCTGCCTGTCTACAACCTCCCCTCAGGTAGTTGTAGAGAGTACTGGTATTAAAGCCAGTCAAAAGCAGCAAGGAATCAGCACCCTAGTTTCTTTATTAACAGATCACTTTTTTGCTGTAAACAAAGCCTGAAGGTTTTCTACTTTGCATATTTTAAATTATCTGTACCGAAAAGGGGAATAATGTCTATTGCCAGGACCTACACACACTATTCATTATGTCTGGAAAGAAAGGACAGGCTTAGTTCATTAAAAAATTGTTAAATTTTTTATTAGATCCTAGCTAGTTAATCTGTGAAAATGAACAAACTGCTTTGTCTCAGCGTTTAATAGCTTTCTGACATCTTGCTGTGAAATACGCAAGAATGTGCACAAGGGATGACTCAAGTTTTGAAAAGTTTTATCTTTTCACACTGTTTATCACATGAAACAGATATAAATACGGAGTAGTCTTGTTTAAGACACGGGAGGTTTTTTAATGAATATCTCACATTATGTTTACTGTCTTTTATACATTATTTTTGATCTATGATTTGATCTGAGTGCCCTCTACTGAAAAGTAAGATGAAGTGATTAATTATTTAGAACCCAAAGATGTAACACCTACAAAACACATTAGACAGCTGTACATTATTAAAAGATATATGTACGGATATATGGAAGGCTTTAGAGCAAAACTGCTGTTTCAGAGATAAGGGCATTATGCATATGCATACATACATATAATAAAAGGCAGAGTTCATTCCTTCTGCTTCCAATTTTCTGACAATATTTTTCTTCTATCATCTAGGATTATATAACAGCCCAAATCCAGTACATCTGTTGACTAACAGACATCTCTTGAGAGCTTGCTTCAAACCCCTGGAAGTCAATAAGAATCTTCTCATCAGATCAAATGGCTTTGGATTGGTCCTAAGTAGGTATTGGATATTAATCAATTACACAGACAGCTTCAGGACTCTTGTGATACTGAAGGAAAATAATAAACTAAGAAAGCCAAAGCAGTAGGTGATTGAAATTTGGACACTGAGAAACCAATTCTCGATGTGAATGTGTATAGTATATGTGTATATATATAAAAAATATGCACATATATTTCTCTGTGACAGGTAAAATTAAATGTTCATCTTGAATGCTAATTGGATTCTTTCTTCAACCATCTTCCTATCAACTAGGAACCACCATGATTCTATTCAAGTGGGATTGAACAAAATTCAGAATTTTGTATTATTGTATTTTTAAAGTGTTGAATGAAATCTTATTTACAGTATTTTAACCAGTACTTTTAACAAAAAAGTCTAAAAATTTAGACCCCTTTTTGTTCCAAAACTTCCATTGGGATAGTATAGATGTGCATTCCCAGTCTGTGTTGCAGAGGAACCAAGTACATTTTGATGTGATTTAACGTTGCTCCCAGCCAAAGGTCATACAGATTTTTGGTTCAGATGATTGATAAAGCCAACAAACTGTGATGCTTCTTCAGCATACTGTTTATTAAATGTGGATAAGAGTGGAAGCTGTCTAGTTCTATCAACAAAAATTAATGAGCTATAGATCCCCTGTCAATACAATGCAACCCCACACTCTCTCCAACATACTGCAGTATGATGTAGCACCAGCTCCTGAATCAAAACTAAAACTAAGTGCCTCTGAACTTTATCAGCCAACTTCACTGATTTTCTCCCCACTCAATACATTGCTCACTAATATATTGGTGTCAATCTCGGTCTCCTGTTCTAGCTTGTTTTTCCCATTTTAGTTCCTGTTTTAAAATTACCTTTTAAGAAAAGTTTGCTGCTTTTGAGTTTTGGGGTTTTTTTACTAGTCAGAGAAGACATTTATGCATTCATTTATTTCCCTAGTACCTGCCTTGTCTTTGATTCTGTCTTTTCAAATGTTTTTCCTTAGTTCCCCTGAAGAATCTCTTCTGTTTGATAATTCTCACCACTCAAGCTGTTGACTGACTACAGTTCATATTCATGCCAGTCTTTCTTCTGTTTTACACTTCATTTTCATCAGATGTGCTCACCAAATATCATGTAACTACTGTGTACTGCAAGTTTTTCTAAATGTTTTATAATAGATTCATTAGATGCCAGTCTCTGTTACATCTGCATGCTGATTTTTCCATGAAATCCACTTTCAGTTTGCATTTGACCATTACTTCCATGAAACATACCGATATAAATTGATTATTTCACTAGTTCCCAGTCTTACTGTCCTCTCTAAGGACTCAGATTTCTATCTTACTATTTAGAAATCATTAATAATGGAAGTAAATAATAATGTAGCTCTTATAACAATCTTATGGTCCACAATGGAGCCTCTGTGTGTTCTTTCATGTTCCAATCACACCCTACAGAACTCAGGCCTGATTGCTCCAGAGGAAAGGAAGTTAGGCAGGTTCTTACCCAAATCAGTTCCATTGCCACTCCATTTTCAGCCCTACCAGCAAATAATTATTCTGCCTTTCTGTGGCAGTCTGCCAAAACAGACACTGTGTGCAAGTGATCAGTGGAAGAGTTCTGGCTTCCCTGAAGATGAGTAGCTGAAGGAAGAGGCTGTACAACAGTGGTTGTACAAGAGTATTTTAGGACTCTTGTGACTTCCATCATAGATGATGTTGGAGCTTTCTACAAGTGTCACTATCTTAGCAGACTGAAATTCTAAATCACAGCATTGGACTTAATGTCTTGCAGAGGTTGTCATGTGTCTGTCTTAGTTGTCACTCCTTTGAAATCACTGGAGAAGAATAGGTATGCTAAGGGACAAATTTAGCTCATCTTAAGGTAAACAAGTAAGAGGGTTTAGATAAATCAGGGTACCATACCCACTTCTGTCCATAAGCTATAAATCTACAGTATAGATATCTAAAAGACTAATTCTACTCATAAATTATTCTACAGGTCTACAGGCCTAGATCTTAAGCACTCATGAGCTGTAGTTTCAAGCTTATCTTTATCTGAACTAGCACAATGGACACAAGTTCATGTAAAAGCTTTTAAGTTTATGAAAAACTTTGCTTTAAATTTTCTTTCATTTTGCTTTAAAACCTACATTTGTAAAGTTCATCTTCTCAGAGTTTTCCTCCTAAGGGCAACATTCATGTTAAGAAAGGAACACAAAGTACTCAATGTTGACAATTATTTGGCAGTGATTCTACCCTAAAACTGCAGATTGGTTTCTGACTCTTACAGTGAATGGGAGGATGCTGTAATTAGAGTACTCCAGATGTTTGTTCTCAGTCAGTTAATATGTGACTGACTCAAATGATCATTTTACTACCTTATCATGATATTTACTGCCTTTGAGTGTGTGTGTTGTAATTATATAGAGAGCTCACGTTTAAGAGAAAAAGGTACCTGTGACATCTAATTCTAACAAAAAAAACCCAAAAATGTAGGAGGGCAATTTTCCAGGTATACATTTTCTTAAGGGACCTTGAAATGGTAAAGCATCCTCCACAACTCTGTAATGTTCCCATTCTGACATGTGTTTTGTGAATGAAATACATATTACACCACCTTCTTGTAAGGACACAGAGATCAGATATCAAGAAAAGCTGCCTGTAAACCCCAGTGAATCATATTTTAGAGACTCAGATGTACCAGCAAGAATGTCTGGCTCTGCTCCCACCACTTTAACTTTGTGGCTCACTAGAATTTATTTATTTAAATACTGACTATAGATATAGATATAGATGATATATAGATGATATATATAGATATAGATGATATAGATGATACATAGATTAGATATAGATATCTCCTGGGTTTGGTGAGGATAGGGTAAATTTTCTTCACAAGAAGATGGGACAGCCAACAGGGTATCTGATACCATACAACCCCCATGCTCACTATATAAGGTGGGGGGTGGGGAGAGAGGGGGCTGGCACTGGTGGTGGCAGCAGTGGTTTGGCGCAGTGGGGTTTTTGGGGCATGGGTGTCAGGTGAGCATATCATATTTTATATTACTCAGTTTTATATATTGCTGATTTATTATTATTGTTATTCTCATTCATTTGTTCTTTGTATGGTTCCCCTGTGCTCAGTAGTGGCAAGGCCACACCTCGAGTATTGTGTTCAGTTCTGAGTTCCTCACTATAGGAAGGACATCAAAGTGCTGGAGTATTTCCATGGACAGGCCACAAGGCTCATGAAGTGTCTGGAGCACACTACCTGGAGCTGGGCTTGTTCAGTCTAGAGAAGAGGAGGCTGAGAGTGACCTTATTGCTTTCTACAACTACCGGAAGAGAGGTTGGAACGAGGAGAAGGCCATCCTCTTCTCCTTCATAATAAGCAACAGGACTAGAGGAAATGGTTATAAGCTGTGCCAGGGGAGGTTTAGGCTAGATATTAGGAAATACGTCTTCAATGAAAGGGTTAACAAATATTGGAATGGTCTGCTCAGGGCAGTGGTGGAGTCACCATCCCTGGGGGTGTTCATGTGATGTGTGGATCTGGCACTCAGGGACACACTTTAGTGTTGATCTGGTGCTGGGTCAAGAGTTGGACTGAATGATGTTTGAGGTCTCTTCCAACCAGATATATTCTGTCTTTCTGTGATTCTGTTCTATTTAACTCTCCTTATCACAACCAACGGAGTTTTGCATTTTGCTCCAAATTTCTTTTGCCCATCCTACCTGTGCAAGGGGTGTTCAGTTATGCGAGCAAGAGCGTGGTGCTCAGCTTCAGCTGGGCTTAAAGCCATGACAATGCATAATGACAGAATGACAAGTTAGAAATCTTGGCATGAAATCTTGATAAGAATATTCATGATTCAGTCACATTTGAAACACACAGATTTACATGTCTGTTACTCTGTTGCTGTTCCTGTTCTATATCCTCATCCATTCCAACATCTGTGTCTACATCACAGGACGCCTATCGATGTGGTGGGTCCATTGATAACATATTCTAACAAGCTGTAAAACTCCATTTTTTCCATAAACATAAAATTTAAAAAATAATAAATCATAGTGCACTTAAAATACAGTAGACCTGATATAGCCTTTACAATTGCTAAAAAGTGTGATCTCTGGGCAAGTTCTGCTGCTGTCGGTTTCTTCAGTGTGCACATAGTAGACCATGAAATTTGTAAATATTGTATTTTGAGATATGACAATGAAGTCAAGATAGATAGCCAGAGTTTGGGAAGGAGTGGAAGAAATCAGCATTCCTGGCATTTACTTAACACCATTTGCAAAACCTCAACTATTGTACAAGGAGGAGTCCACCAGGACATCTGACGTCCTGCAGGCCAAGTGGAAGAGAAAAAGCAAATCTTCAAAGAGGTGGAACATGCCTCTTCCAGTGCACCAGATTCCATAAGCAAGACTCTGCGTTATGCTAACACACTCTGTCAGCATCATTTCTGAGTGTATTCTCCTGACTGAAAAATAAACAGAGAGATGAAAAAAAACTTCCTGAAAGGGCTGATTATGCAAAATTGAAGTTGTGTTAATTAGAATTACCAGAGATCAGTTGCTTTCTCTCACTGAAAGAAAACAAATAAATAAATAATTTTACATATTATTAGAGAATAGAAAACAACCTTCTAAGCCCAAGACAAGTTAGGCCTATCATGACCTAGAAGGAAAACAGGCTCTCAGATTCAGCACATGATATATCACTTTATGATTGGGCACATTGCTATGGTCCCATGGTCCAGTCAATGTATTATGCAGCAGATGTTAAAGCATAAAAGACTTTAGCACAGCAAAGAGAATCCAATTAAGTGTCAATTGCCTAGATGCACCACTTTGGTTGAAAGTGGCCAAGGAGTATTGTATTCCTGCTGCCACCACCAGACCTTCAAAGAACATGTCTCACTGTGCAAATACCAAACATGGCTTGTAGGACATGTGAGACATCCCATTAGGGCAGCTCTTCACTTTTTATCCCAGAAGAATAAGGGCAGGTGGCAAGAAGAGAAAAAAGATAGCAGAGCTAGATTTATGCACAGATGAGTATTAAATTATATGTTCTCACTGTAAAAATAAGTTTTCTGAGTTCAATTTTCCAGCATCTGCTGTGAACAAGAAAAGTGAATTATGAGCCACTGGTTAAAAGCTGAGAATTAAGCTCAGTTCTGACACAAATGGACAGAATTTCTGTTGTGAGTAAATGGCACTGTACCCACCTCAGTGAAAGGTGAATTTGCCATAACATATATGAAGCTCCAAACTAGGTATGACAGAGATAATTAAGAAATAATGGCAATAGAATAGAACAATGTCACAGGATAAAGGTCTCCTGCCACTCAACAAATGCTGAAATGAGGTTCATTTATCATGAATGAATGTTGAGGCAGAGTTGGTGTCTCCAAAAAGCATGAAGTTTTACTCTTTTGACAATGCTTAGTAGCAGTTATTTGTTTCTATTATGTGGAACTAAATGATTGATATAGATGCAATAATTTTGTTCATTGGCTACTGATAGTGTAGATGAACAAGTGTTCATAAACACTTGACCTATTTTGTTCTAATTAGCTTAGACAGGAGATGCCTAATGTATTGTACCAAAAGAATGTAGTCCTTCAAAACAAATGTTTTTCTGGTTTTGCATTACCACAAATTACTTCAATGGGTTTCACAGTGCTCCACTGGGACCTAATCATACATTCACCACAGAGGCCTGCTGTGAGGGGAATACAAAATAATGGGCAAAAAAAAAAATTCCTTAATTCATTAGGCTTTTGAAATTAAATATTTTTCAAGCAAAATTTGGGGCTGTTACAGGAGCCACTCTACCATAAAATGATCGAGCACAGAGAAACAAAACCAGAACAAAAATTGGAATCACCAAACAAACTACCTGTGGACTGGATTCAGGTTGGTGATAGCATTTAGGAATCCATAAGATGCATACTCATAGCCATCTCACTAGAAGGTGCACAGAGATGTAAATTCACTAGATGCAGATGAATAGCCTGAATTCATTAGCAAAATCTGCCGGTGTCTACTATTCTAGTAGAAAAACATCTTATTTCACAAAGGCTTATGCTTAGCTTGTATTATGAGACAGATTATTTTGAGGAAGCTGGCTTTGAGGAAAAACTTCCAAAATCTGCTGAGAAAGAAAAAAAAAATCATAATTCTATTTTTCTGAGTTCTGTAAACCCACTTGCTTTGCAAATCACAAGATTATTTCAGCACAACGTTTTATGTACAGCTGAAGAGAATTCTCTAATACCAGTCATAAACTCATTCCTCAGTAAGTAAAACTAAGAGAAAGAAGGGAAGTTAACAGGAAGAAAAAAGGCAACAGGAATTGTTAGCATGCTACCATTCAGTACAATATGTTCTTTTAACAGACCACATCACACACACATACTTGAACACATCGCCTCTTTTTGACTATGTCTTTCTTCTGTTTCAAACAATAGGTGAAAAATGATAAAAATGGCAGGCGGTGTGATGCAGGTGATATAGCCAACAGGGCAGACACAAAGAAGGCCCTCAGCTAAGAAATAGCAGCCACAAAAGGCTTAATAGCCTCAAAAAGCCCACCTTATTTGTTAAAAAAATATAAAATAAAAATCTACCAGGGGAAACTCTACAGACTGCTTTTCTCACCTCTTCCAAGATGTAATTAGCCAACACACAACAGTTTGTGTCATCTGCCTGGAGCCAGTTCCTCATAGAGCACCGCATCTTCAACCACAGTCTCACTGTCTCCATTTAGGACTGATGATTAGCCAAATGAGGTTTTTCTAAGCACCTAATAATAATGACTTTTTTATGTATCAACTGCCAGGGCCCTGAGGGCACTACCAGATGACACTATCCCCATCCATGCTCTAGTGCTACCCTCACCCTGGCCACAGCTCAAGACCCCATTTCTGCCCCCCCAGGACCATCACCCTCTGTCCTAGTAACACTGCAGCAGGGCAGTGTTCCAACTTCCACAGCCCTGCCTGGCCGTGGCTCCCATCAGGCTGAGCCCACATCCTGGCCTATCTTCAGCCCATCTCTGGCCCCAGGGAGGTACTATATGCTCATGTCTGGGGCTGCACCCAATGCCCCACAGATGCCCTACTCCTGAATGGAGGGTGGGATGGGCCCTGTCTTGGAGGCTCTGCCCTCCTGCCCCCTAGACAAGGAGACCATGGCTTCAAGTCTGTGGCCCTCAGACAACTGCCACCTTTCCCATAGCCCCACAGCAGCATACTTGTGCATTTTGTGCCCATTAATCAATGAATGTTCACAGTTCCTTTGCACATAACTAGTTAGGTAGGCTTTAAAATTCTCACAGGGAGCAAATGATGTGCCACACCACATAGTCATTCCCATGGGACCACCAGGATTAGCTCTTGGAATCTGCTGGTTTCACAATCATTTCCCTACTCCTTCTGCTCAGCTAGCTACAGAAAAAAACATAAAACATGCTATAACTTCACAGTAAAAACAAAACAAAACAAAAGGTATTTTATTTAATTACCAGCTAGTAGCTTAAAAGCAAACAATTCACAGGATTCAGGACTGAGACAGCAAAAACTTCCCCAACACACATATCAGTTACAAAGCACAATTTGAACTGGAATAATCAGTTTGCCCTCTGTCCCTGAGTAATTATTCTCAAAGAACTAGAAGGTATTAAATCTCCATAAATTATTTCATGCCATGCATCTTTTAAAAACATTTCCACAAAACTGTTACATGCTGCTGATTCTCAGAAGTTTCTTCAGCTGCCTTTGCAGGTCCTGTAGGTCTCTCTTTGCTCAGATTTGTAGTCTTCAGTATCAGCTACACCAAATTATCAGGTACCAGGTAATTCCAGGAAATTACCAATACCACTTTTACCAGGTGCTAATGAAAGCACAAAAGTGAGAAGGGTAAATTGAGAAGAATCATGGGGGGAGGGGGAAAGGGGGAAGAGAGAGATTTAAACTGTTTTGTATTATTTCTAAAACTAAGATGGGGTTCCTATTCATAATTTTTGAGATTTGATGGAGGCAAGAGAATAAAGGATACCATAATGAGTTACTCTGTAACATGAGTCCTCATGTTACAGTTTGTACCGCAGAGGAATTAAGGGTCTCTCTCAAAGTCACAGAGACAGATGCACACCATGGCCATTCACTACTGCAGCCAGGAGGAGGCAGTTGTGAGTATTCAAAAAGCTGGAAGCTCTCTCCCAACCTATTTGTCTCTGATGACAAAACAATGACAAGCAATTACCTTTTCATGTCACAAGAAGGAAGGATGCAATTTCATGCATTGGATTCCTGTGCTAGCCTTTTACCTCATGAGCAGAGGCCAAATTCTGACCAAAATGATCTCATCTTTGTTCAGTCAGGATGCAGAGAATAGCAGCATTCCCATATCCAGATGATCTAATGTTTCAGCCTGTTATTACGGTACCTTTACATAGCTCATGGCACCCTTCCCCTCTAATTTGCAGGTTAGGAAGGTTCCATTTTGACTGTCTCCTGGTTTGCTGTATAACTATAATAATGCCTGTCAGACAGCTTCTATTTTATTTTTATTTTTCTTCTTTTTAACATTAGGAGTGAAAAGTATTTCTTACTCAAAATCAGAGGGTTAAAAATACACAGCTAGAGTAAAACAATCTTTAATGTTTCACTTTCTTCTACCCATAGCTTCCTAAAAGCTGGATGTTGAGATGTTTCTTTTCCACAGCTCTGTTGCTTTCTTAGTATCCTCATTTAATTGTAACTCAAGACACCAAGACTAAACTCTCAGCTGAGGCAAAGATACAGCTAAGATATGGGTCCCATCTTTTTAAAAATACAGGGAGTCCTTATGCAAAGACGTGAACATCCATCGCGTGGAAGAAGCTCAAGAGGGAGCTGTTCAAGACTACACAAGAGCAAATGGGGTTTGTCCCTGGGTGTATCTACAAAGCTTCCATTTGACCATGCCCAGCAGTAGCACTGATCGTAAGCTCTGCTTCAAAGTGTAGCTACAAATGCAGTCTGTCTAGGTGGTGCAGACATCTTTAGTATTCTATACTGCCACTCTATCTGAATTTCAGACAGAACTTCACTTCAGAAAGCAGTCAAAAGATATATGAACTCTAAAGTACACCATTACTATGATTATATTACACCTGTAGCAGAAAGGGTACTTTTTGCCTACGCACTAGACCAGCCCATTCTTCCTATGCAAATTAATAGGCTTTCACTCATTTACACCAAATAGTTCATGGCCTCCTGAAAGACATCTGAACCTTATCTGCCTTAGGCTACCCATATTGATTAAACTTCAAAAGCACTGTTTGTTAAAGAATACATGTAACAAAACTAGGCAATGCTCCAGTGTTTTTTCCAGTCTAGAGTGCAGTACCTTAACCACTGGTTAGATATGAGAACATGAATATATGCAATTAATGTGAAAAACAAGGACATTTTCTCCCTTAGTCAACATCAATCAACAGAAAGCACTCAAGCCAGTAGGAACTTGGTAATGACCAGTAATCATCATAGCAAGAGTGGATAAGGTCTGGTGTGATCACAGCAGCAGGCACCCATGAGGCATGAATCCACTGCATCCTAACAAATGACATATGGTGAGACAGCCTGAGAGGACTTCCAGAGGGGAAATAAAATAGCTGGACTTGTGGATACAGGGCACACCAGGCAACTGCATATGAATTTAAAAATTGTGAGGCTATTGAAAATCCAAGCAGCGGGAGCTGAAACTAGAAAACAAGCTTTTACATCCTTTCATATGCAGACAAAGTAGTTCTCCACTGAAAGCACACTTTGGAGAAAAATGCCATGATTCCTAACCTGGACTCATATTTTGGACTAAACTTCTCGATAGAAAAGTGAAGAATTTCCCTCATCAATAACTTGACCCCCAAGGACAAAATGTATGTCTGGATCTGATTGAACCTGATTGATATCTCACCAGCAGAATCATTCAACTCTTAGTGGAACTCTATTCTCATAGTACTTAGGCTGAGAAATACTATTCTGTTGATTTACACCCATGCTACTTACTCAGTAATAGGATTTAGATGGCAATACATTCAATAAAAGCATAGTGATACTACTTACTATGGCTGGCATCTTCTGTATGCTTATATGCATTTTTGGTAGTACTCAGGACAGTTAAGAGAGGTACCAGTTGGGCACCTCTCCACATCTGAAAACCTCAGTCTTTGATTTTTAATTTGGGGGGGTTTAATTACTAATTTAGAACATACCTGTTTATGCTTTCCTGTATTTAGGTACAGAATGTTATCAACAGTAAAGGTAATAAGATGTTACAGTCCTCAGAGAAGTTCTTGTGTGCAAAGGTGAACAATGTAAGTATGTACCACAGTCTCACTAAGTGAACAAGCAGGGTGACAAACTGATCTATGTGTGAAACTTTGACTCTGTAATAGAAATCATAGAATAATAGAACAGTTTTGGTTGGAAGAGACCTTGAAGATCATCAAGTTCAACCATTATCCCATCAATGCCAAGTCATCACTAAACCATGTCACTCGGCACCATATCTACATGTCTGTTAAATCCCTCCAGAGATGGTGACTCCACCACTTCCCCAGGTAGCCTTTGCAGAGGCAAAATATTTCACTTATCAACTGCGTGATACATCCATGGGCACAAAGACAGTCTATAGAAAGGATCTGAAATAGAACAGCTAAGATCTCAGCCTTTAAATGCAGCTCTTATTCTTGTTAAAAAAGTTTCTGTTCAAGACCCTCCATTCATCAGACTGTGTATGTATCTCCTGCGAGCTTCTGCTAGAGTTCTGAATATGCCTCAAAGATAAACAGACTGCTTAATTATTAGTTGCTGATGCATGACAGAATTTTGGAAACAGGACTGTAAATGTTGCATGAACCATAAATATGTTATTATTTTGAAGTTTGGAAATAGACATCAGTTGCCTTCACTGTAGCGAAAATATGTACATACCTTTTAATTGCTAGCAAGCCTATCCTCATGAGATGATTATACAGATTTAGGCTGTTATGAAGGTTAAATGACTATTCAAATAATACTATGGAGTTCTGTGTTCTGACTAGTTATAGTCTACACATTCTGGGATTTGTCAGAACATTTTGCAGAAACAACAGAGAGTTTTGACAATGTTAGTCTCTGGAAATGCATGAAATAGGGAATGATTTCTTTAGTAGCATTCGGTATTTCCAAAACACCTGATATATATATAGAAATGCTTTATGGAACAGAATTTCTGTTGATGATGCAGCTTGTATACAACAATCTCTTACTTTCCTAAGGTACAAAAAATACATGTGCATAAATTTATATGCATAAATGCATGAAACTTCACAATGCAAAGTGGGTTTTACGACTACCCATACTATGTAAAGCACAGAATTTCAGAATGAAAACTAAAATACACATTTCTGTATTATTTCATAACTTATAGTTCCTGATTGAATGTTACAAACTTTTCAAATGTTAATCTTTGCAGTTTGTTTGAGAGAATTATCAATTTTCCAGGTAACAGATACAAATTTTGAAATCTGGAGGGAAAATAACCAACAGCAGAACACAGCAGTACACAAATTAACTTCTCACGCTTATGAAACCAAGACATTCTAGCAGCAGAACTACAGGCAGTAAACTGCCTTTCAGCTATGCCTAATCAGAATTAAGTGTTGAAAGACACACATGTGCCATCGATGTAGAAACATTTTTCGTCACAAATATAAAAATGCATCAGGATTTCAGTAACTATAAGGACGAATTAGCAGTTTAAATCTTCTTTGGCTATGTGAAACAGTAACTGAAACAACCACTAGCAGTACAAACTGTACTGATTTTAGAAGTATGCTCAAGCACACACAGTAGTACCTGATACTTTCTAATATAATAAACCCCCCAAACTTTAGACAACTTGCTGAGGAAAGAGACCAGACAATCATAAGGTTATTCTAACTCCTTTCACAAGTTAAAGAAATAGCTGAATTCAACTATTCGGTAACTGGTGCTGAAAAGCGTAGCGGAGACAAAGTTATCTGACGTTGCTGGGTAGACCATATCGAACGTTACTCTAGCCAGGTCACCTATGAAATAACGTTCCGGGATAAATCACCGGAGCAGTTGAGAATAGACTCTACTTCGTCCTCCTGGTGCGATGAGCAACGCTCCGCACGAAGCGCACCGTCGCTACCGGGGCTCGGGGGTCGTGCTGGGAGGCGCGCGGCAGGCCTCCGACGGTCGCCACCAGCACAACCTCCGCACCACCTCGCACCGCTCCGCTAGTCCCTGCGCAGCCCCTGACCAAGGCCACCACCTGCTCTGCCGCGCTCCGACAGCAGCCGGCATCTCGGGAATCGTCCCGGGCACCACTGCCCTTCGCCTGGCCGTCGGGAGGGGAGGGCAAAGTTTTCCCGAGGGAAGCGAGTTCCCCCTCCCCCGCCACACGAGCCCCACCGCGCTGGGCTGCCATTGGACGAGCCGCCTCCCGAAACCCTCTAGGCACAAAAGGCGTTGCTAAGTGGATGCTTATTCTTTCCCCCTCTTTTTATTTTTTTTCCCTCCCCCCCCCCCCTTTTTTTTTTATGTCTAACCCTCCCCCCCCCACCCCCCTCACCCCCCCTTCACTACTTCATCGGTTCACTCGCGCGGCGCTTGCCGCTCCGCTCCCGCCGCTGCCGCCGCCGCTGCTGCTCCGGCCCGCTCCGCTCCCCGCGGGGGACTGCGCGGGTCGGGGCGCGGAGCTGTCCAGCGCCAGACATGGCCTAGCGGGCGGCGGCCAGGCCGGCCGGGGCAGAAGATGAGTTTCTCCGCGGACGACGGTGTGGGCAGTCTCTGCCACAAGGCGCTGCAGATCATCTCGGAGCTGTGTCTGGGCGGGCAGGTGGAGCGGGAGAAGTGCGCCGGCATCTTCCCCCTGGAGACCTCCCGACAGGGCATCGGCGGCACAGGTACCGGTACTGGCTCCGCCACCCCGGCTCTGGCCGCCGCCCGTCCTGCCGCGCCAGTCCTGCAGCTGCCACGAGTCGGGCAGCGCCGGCGTGGGCGGCTGGAGAGCGCAACTTTTTCCTTCGGTTTCCGTGCCTGTGGAGGGGGCGGACAGGGGGGCAGTCACACAGTCCGCTTTAAAATCGTCTCCCTCTCTCAGCCCGCAGAGGCTCCCGGGAAGCAGCGAGGGAAGAGCCGGGACAGCCGAGCCGCCAGCCTGGGGTGGAGGCCAGCGCGCCAGGGGCGACGGGGCAAATGTGGGGCACCGGGCGGGGGTGTGGAGGTGGAGACGGGGAGCACTGATAGTTGCCGAGGGGTGAGAAACCGCCGCCGACGTGCGGGTACCGCCGTCGGCTGGAGCCGCACCGCCGGAGTGTGCTCCTTTCCCCCTTTCGCACATTTGCCCCCTGCAGTTCCGCTTCAGTCAGGTTTTTCCCGTGACCGGAGTTTCTCTTTATGCAAAATTCTGGTCCGGGCTATTGCATGAGTTTGTGGAGCCGTGAGTACCGGGAGCGGAGGAGTGGGCTTTGTTTGATGCTCTTGTCCCGAGTGGATAGCTTTCTCCGTGCGGCGGGCGTGCCACTCGGAATTCGCACCCGGTCGCCCTCTGTCTTCTTCCCAACCGTCCTTCTGTGCTCGGTGTGTCGCGCCGGCAGCCCCGAGCCCATGTCTGGCCGTGCCACGGCAACCGATTGCACGGAGTTGCGGCACGGAGGAGAGCGAGGCGGACGGACGGAGGCAGGCGGAGGGGAAGGTGGCAGCTGCCGCGGCCCGGGACTCACCCCGGGATCGGGGCGCAGCTCGCTAAGCCACCACTTAAAGCATCTCTGCGGTGAAACGATAGAGCCAGCGGCGCTTTCAGAGAGGGATTTAAGATGTTTTACATCCCCTCTGTTAACCGATGAGGATGGCAAGTGGGAACCTGTTGAGGCAGGACAGCCCTCCGCTCCGGTCTAGGACTCGTCCAGGGAAATTCGGCGTGGTGGGGGGAGAGGAAGGGGGCGGGGAAGAGAAGTAGGGGAGTGGGGGAGAGGGAGAGGTAATGCAGGTTAATTTAAATATCCCGAAGTCATGAAACTTAACGGGGTTGGAATCAAGATTTAGACTCTTAATGGTGGTGTCTATGGTCACTGATTTCTGAATTTTCAGGTTCTTTGAGAAGCGGCTCTGCACATTGGTGTTCTGTACTCTCTGGACCCCTTGCTTTCCATGGTATTTGTTTTTGGGATGGGGCTGGAAAATTAGTCCTAAATTCCATGCTTCATTTAAACCAGAATCTATTCTGTTTGTCCATAAATGTAAATGGACAGCTTGCATTATGGACAACAAATACCAAGTTTACATCACAAATTAACACCAAGTCATGAAAAGCATCAGGTCCTCAGCATGTGCTCCAGCAGTGCTGTAGCTACCACCACAGCTGTTACTCCTTTTTCATTTTTTTCTTCTCTTCTCTTCTCTTCTCTTCTCTT
Source organism: Melanerpes formicivorus (assembly GCF_026170545.1). Lineage (NCBI taxonomy): Eukaryota > Metazoa > Chordata > Aves > Piciformes > Picidae > Melanerpes > Melanerpes formicivorus. The sequence continues at coordinate 33,881 of NW_027143114.1, forward strand.
CTCTTCTCTTCTCTTCTCTTCTCTTCTCTTCTCTTCTCTTCTCTTCTCTTCTCTTCTCTTCTCTTCTCTTCTCTTCTCTTCTCTTCTCTTCTCTTCTCTTCTCTTCTCTTCTCTTCTCTTCTCTTTCTCTCTTCTCTTTCTTCTCTCTCTTCTCTTCTCTTCTCTTCTCTTCTCTTCTCTTCTCTTCTCTTCTCTTCTCTTCTCCTCTTTCTTCTCTTCTCTTCTCTTCTCTTCTCTTCTCTTCTCTTCTCTTCTCTTCTCTTCTCTTCTCTTCTCTTCCCTTCCCTTCCCTTCCCTTCCCTTCCCTTCCCTTCCCTTCCCTTCCCTTCCCTTCCCTTCCCTTCCCTTCCCTTCCCCTTCCCCTTCCCCTTCCCCTTCCCCTTCCCCTTCCCCTTCCCCTTCCCCTTCCCCTTCCCCTTCCCCCCCTTCCCTTCCCCTTCCCCTTCCCCTTCCCCCCTTCCCTTCCCCCCTTTCCCTTCCCCTTCCCCTTCCCCTTCCCCTTCCCCTTCCCCTTCCCCCTTCCCCTTCCCTCTTATCCTTTCTCATATCCACTGATTTTACTGCAATATTACTTGCAGCATTTCTGCACATTGTCTGAAATAGGACCAATTCTTTCAGATCTCAGTACCAGCATGGTTCTTTTAGGGCTTTGAGCTTTGAACTTGAGGCAAGCACTGTAAGAATAAGATACTTGAGTTGTGACAAGGAGGAGGTGGCCCAACTTCACCTAGCCTGGCCAAGGCAGCAGGACATAGGTTACATGAGGGTCATAGTGTCCTTCCACTGGCATGGATCATGGATTTGTTATGCTTTGTAAATACCTACTACCAAGTACATTCCAATTGTGCAGTGTACATTCCAATTGTGTAGTCTTAGTCTGAATCATAGAAGGTTGTGTGAAGATAAAATTATCCTAAGATGCCTGGAAAAGTTGACTCTAAAAAGGTTAGTTTATCTGGCTTATAGAAACTACTGCACAGAGAGTCTGTATTAGGTTTCATATAAAAAACAAATTAATCTGTAAACAGGTGGGATGTGAAGGATAGAACAACGTTCCACAAGTCAAATGAAGTTTTGCTGTTTAGAAAATTGGTACCTTCAACACTTGCCTTGATACTGCATTGTAAGAGGAGCTCCTTTTCAGGCATTTCTTCAAAGTCAGCTGTTTTTTCATTTGTAAACCCTGACTAACTTGCAATTATTGTATTAGAAAAAAAACCTGATGATTGACAGACCAGAAGCTTGAACCACTAGGTCTCAGATGAGTTCCTAAATCTCACTTTTGCCTCCTTAAAAAGGAAACCATGATTAGATGATAGGTGTCAACCTTAGTGGTATACACACTATATTAAACATTGTCTCATTAATAACCCTGCTAAAGATCACATATTAATACTTTATGTCTTCAGAAGAAGAAGAAGAGATAGACTGTTGTTGATAATTGGCAATATAGTAATATGCAAACACTTGGATAAATGAGACATAAATATCACTCATATTACTTCTATGAACTGAAAGACTGTAAGTTTAGTTTCTAGACAAACAGAAATGTGGTCATTGAAAGGTGAATCATGCCATCTCTTGTGCTTTTTCAAATGCATGTAGATAATGTTGTCCATAGTGTTGAACATCCATAATTCCTGTCCATTAAAGGTAGAAATGTTGTTTCCCACCACCATTCTGTGAATGAAGCCATAAATGTTTGTAATTTTCAGATATACCTGTATCTCATATATAGGATCATAGCATCTGATATGAGAATTCATATCATGTAGCCATACCTTTCTCTGGCTCAGTAAATTCTGCACAGTTCTGGGGTCATGCAGCTGTTGCTGTATAGTAGAGAGGAGGAATGGCTAATTCAGCTCCATCACTTCTGCTCCATGTCCCAAATGATGATATGAGAAACACTTTCCCAGGAATTAGCTCCTGCAATAAGCACTGAAGAGTATGGAAATGAAACTACTGTATAAAGAGTAAGAAGATACTTGAGTTGCAAGAAGGACTACTGGAAGATGTGGAGAAGATAAAAGGTTGTGAGAAGATTATTACAGAATAGCGTTTTATTATTGCATGTTGTTGTGTTACAGAATTACAGCTAGGAGTCCAATGAAAATCCAGAAAGCAAATAGTCCAGATGATGATGTAAAGAGGAAAGGAATAAACCAATAATAGTTGTCTGTATAAAGATAGCATATTCTGTCTTTACATGGTGGGTTCATTCTGTTTTCCTCATCTCAAAAAGAACCTGTCTAAAAGTGTCACAACGATAGCATAAATAAAAATCACCCATGAGATATCATTAGAGGAATGAAGTCTAAAAGATGAGGAGAGTCATTTTGGAAAGGAAAGAAAAAATAGAACAAGCATTTCAGAAAGTTGAAAGCAGACTTTTCTATTTAATACAAGAATATAAACATGCTCTGGAAGTTGAAGGTGTTAAAAAAGGCAATGAACTGCTGCTGAATGGTTATGTTGAGGGATGTGATGATACTTTCTGTTCAGCTAGACCAGTAAAAGCAGCCAAGCTTTGTAGAGGAATAAACTACTTGAGACAAGAGACTCACTACTGAGCCACAGTCTCAAGGCAAAATCTGAAACAGTATTGACCTTATGACCCAAGAAATATAACTGGCATGCAGAGAACCTGGGTAGTAGCTTTTTTAACAGGGTAAATGTCTAGATATGAGAAAGCATAACAAGGAAAACAAACTGAAACTCAGATAAGATGGAGCCAGAGACACCATCAGAACAAAAATTGGACAGTATGGCTTTGGGAAGGCAGAGTACAAAATAAAGCAACAAAGCAGAAGGGAGAGATCTTCAGATTTGCTGCCAACAACAACAACAACAAAAAAAACCACCCCCCAAAAAACCCAAAACACTCCAAGCCAAACCAAACTAAAGGAAAATCAAACCAAACCAATCCCCCAACTTCCATGTGTTTGATTCCTCTTCTTTTCAGGGGAAATAAGAGTTTGAATATTCGTTGGGGACAAACACAGTTACATAAAAGAAACAACTGATTATGCAATATTTTTTTTCCTCTCAGTGACAACATCACCACCTGAAGACCCTCAATTACTGCTCACTGCTTGGGTCAAGAAGGGCAATCATATTTAGAGTAATGGAAAATTAATTTATGGAACACATAGCAAAGAATCTTGGTGGGATAAATAATTTTGTAAATTTGTAAGAGCTTTAGACAATTAGTGAAGATAGACATCTGCTGTTATAATTTCTGCCCTGGTAATTAAAAGGGCTATTAATTCTGTCATCTCAGAGGAATGCTCAAGTGCAAAGATGAGGAAGCTTTATGGTAGTTTTATGCAGTTAGATGACTGTGAGCTTTGTTCTGAAGGGTATCACATTTTTGGCAAAACGCTGAAATACCTGTGCAGCTGGTTTGCTTTTGTTGTGTACCTTCTTTATTTCCAGTAGATTTGGGCAAAATGATTAAGATGTTTGTTAGTTAATTGGATGAGTTCATCTCTACAAGCCAAGTAAATTATTTTCTAGAAGTGTCAGAAATTCATATACAGCTTAGTTGTATCTGTACATTGACTCAGGTTATCTGGTTAATAAAGGACTCTTAACTTAATCATCGCTCCTCTTTGTTTCCAAAGGAATGAAGCACACCAAAGTCCCAGTGGGGAGCATTTCTGAAAGTTAAGCCAAATGCATTGAGTGTAATGAGAGGAGCTTCAGCATCCTGCTTTAGAGACACATTTAAAATTTATTGTCTATCTTCTGTAAATGATGGGCACTTTCTGCTCTCTTTGTGGTTTTTTAGGCCTGCTGGTCCTGTAAAACTTCACAATCTCATTATCAGTTCTCATGGGAAACCACTGTTTATAACAGAGCTGAAAACTCCATTTCTTCCCTTCCTGGAGGGCATATATTAGCCATCTAGACAGGGTAGAGAGTGATACTCACTCTTGCTCTTTTCCTAGTCACACAATGAGTTCTTTAAGTTGGTTGTACAAAGAGCATCAACTTCTACAGGACTGTTTGTTATTAATCTAAAAAGTCTACTCACATTTTATTAACATGATAGTTTAATATGCAAAGTTTATAACCCTGTTCCTGATTGAGAGAGTCCTATGGAAATACCCAGGGAGTAAGAAAACACTAGAGCATCCTGCCCATGGACCATCTGCAGTATAGTCTCGCTATTCCTTGAAGAGCAATGTCTTGGATTATCCTGCTGTAGCTGGCATAAATCTCATGTTTGCTGTGTGCTGTCAGGCTTCTGATGGATTATTCAGTCCAAGTTCCTTTAAACATGCATGTGAGCACACATGCAGTTGCACACACACACACAGAGTGTAAGCTGTAGGTATACTTACACTGCCAGGAAACTGGAGAGAGAAGAACAGATTTATCCAGTACTGTGCTTGAAAGTTCTTCTCAGCTGTGCCAAAGCAAGTATGAAGGGGATCAGAAATTATTTGAACAAATGTGAAGATTACTGTAATCACTATAAGACTCATACAAGAGAGGAACATTTTTCTTTGTAAGAAGGTAACTGTTGTGTGAAGCAGTTGAGCATTCTGTTACAGAGAAATGTGATAAATAATAAACATTGCAGCAGTTAACAGACAAAAGGAATTGTTTACGATACGGCTCGCCACCTGGTCAGAACAAAGTTATTACCAGAGAGATACAGTCTGGTGGGAAAAAGGTGCAGGGTTACTGAAGAGTATGTTTTACAACATCAGTGTTAACAAGCTGTGAAAAACAGAAATGCACCAAATTCAGCAACAAAAGGCAGAACACGGACCACATTTATTTTACAAGCATGAAGGTATTCACAACCAGCGAAGTGCTCAACATGCAGACAGCAGTGATACACAGTAAAAATTTGATGAAAGAATCTTCCTCCATACAAGCTTTGCAGAGAAATGCAGGTGAAAAATACTGAAATGTTTGTAGCATCTGGGTCTCACCATATGTGTGAGATGTTCATTATATAATGCTGAGTAAGAATAAAAAAACATGACAATTCAAAAATTACGTTTGAGCTGCTTGAACTTTGTTACAGCTATGACATGCTTACGATTAATGGCAGTCCAGTAGACCTATGATGTCTTTTCACTTAATTTCTTGTCCAACAAAGGGTAAGGAGGGTTTCTTGCAGATGCTCACAGAGATGGCCCCACAAGTGTGAGTGCAGCATGAGATCAAGCCCAAAACTGCTTTGGGGTTTTTTTCTGTTTAATGGAAAGCAAGGCAGGCAGGCATGGGTTGAGCAGAGATGGTGTGGTGGGTTGAAGTTTCCCCCCAGCATTAACTTTGCCTGACCAACTCAGTTAGAAGCAAATGAAGCTGTGTTTACAAGTGAAAACTACACTCTATGATGGAATGCAATGAATATTTACACTCAAAATCTGTAACTAAATTTTAAAGGCATAGCCTAAAACCACCACAGATGGGAATTACCTCCTGTTGAGATTAACTGAGAGTTAAGAAGTAGAAAGGTAGGCCATTAAAAGCATTGGAAGTGGAGATAAATAATTTACATTTGGTGTGTAAAAGAGAGGAGCCAGTGTTCAGTGCAGGCAAAACACAATGAACGCAGTCAGGCAAAAGTGAAAGCTATCTTTTCTAATTACATACAGTACATAAGTTATGTATTGAGACTCTTGAATACATAGCTGTTGTGGCAAGTTCCTTCTGATGTCTGGAAAATAGAAGGTAATGTGGGCAAGGAGATGGCTAATAAGATACTGGTAAATCCCCTGTATCTGCTGTATGTCTTGCAGTCTGAAGTCCCATATGGGGCTTGAAATGGCAAAAGAGATTGTTCCATTTGTGGTTGGACAGATATAGATTATCAGATACATTAGTAGATAATAGCATCTAGATAAAATGATTTTAACAAAAGATGAATAATTTTATGTGCTGTAATCATGTAGTAAGTCACAGTGATACCTGATTTCATGTGATTCCCTTACTGTCAAGAAACATGCTATCACAGAACATCAAGATGTGATATAACAGACTCTAGATAGTGATGGATGTTTTGAACAAATTCAGACATCAGACTGAATAAACAGCCTAGGAGAGAACACAGTCATGACAGGGCTATAGTCAAAGGATTTGAGGAAGAGTACATTTCTCCCTGAGAACAGAAGAAGTCACATGTAGGCTTTTAAATGAAAGACTATTTTTGCTGTTTGAAATTTAAGTGGGGTGTTTTGACATGTTCAGGGTATGAGAGAAAATAGGATACTCTGCACCTGCCACTTTCTGAGGCATGCTAAAGCATTATATCCTGATCTGCAGGGATCTGAGTAAGAGCTAGTTGCAGAAGACTTACCAATGCTGAGTACAAATGAAGACCAGCAACTTTTTATCATTCTTCAGAATTCCCCAAGGAGAACTGAACAGAAGAAATGATGGGTTGGACTCACTAGTTCATACGCATGGGGATAAGGCATATTTATTGGACCCAGACCTTTTACAATTGATAAAGCTCTTGCTTCCCTCAAAATCCTAGAAAATCAGAAATGTATTGATTTACCTGACTGATCTGATGGCTGATGAATAAGAATACAAATTAAAGGTTAATTTGGAGTATTGTTTTTCAGAGTGAAGCATCAAGGGGCACTAAATAAAATATAAATAAACTTAATTTGGTTTGGAAATGGAAGTCTGGCAATCTGAATATTTGTCATGGTTGGAACTTCCTCCGAGGCAAGTTTCGAACAATAAAATGTTGGAAGCCATAGCACAGAAATATTTCAGGAGTCTGTCTAAATGTTTGTTGTATTACAAAGTGCATTTTGTGAGATTGTTTAATGGATTAGTAAAATGGCAAAAACAGAGACTATAATTTGTACAAGTGTTTGTAGAATTGGCTCCTCTGCTCTTGAGACTTAAGATGTCTTATGTGATTATTTCAGGGCTACAAAATATTTTCTGTAAAGATTTGGGATTGACTTAGAATTTGAAATAGTTTAAAAGAAACACCAAAAAAAAACCCCAAATCTTAGAGATGGTACAGGAGTACATGTTGAAAGGAGACACCAAGTTCTCTGAAGGCTCAAGAAATGTTTTGCAGTGATAAACGTGAAATAGAATTGCCTAGAAATGCTTTGATGGAATGTTTTTCAGCTGATAGTATCTATTCATCAAATTGAAACTCTGCTGGAAGGGATCAATTTTCATATTTCTGATTTTGAAATGTTTCCAGCACTTTCAGAGTTCTTAAACCATCCTGTTTCAACATTTTATAAATGGGGGGAAAAAAATAGATCATTTTCAGCTCTAAATGCTTTTCTTTCAAAGTGTAACCTCATTATGGCAGCCATCTCTAAACTGAGCTGGAAATACTGCAAGTGACCCAAAATTGAATTGCTGTTTTCTTTTCTTTTTCTTATTAATTTATTTTTAATCTATTTTTTTTTATTATTATTTCTGATAGATCATCAACATTTTCAAGAGTTCTACTTTTTGTCAGGCTATGAGAATGGAAAAAGAAAATTGTCCACCTGGTTCAATTTATCAAAAATGTTCCTTCAGTGGGCTGTATCTCTGTGTTAATATATTAAATTAACTTATGACAACATATTTTGTTTGCATGGCAAGGTTTTGTTCATGGGGGTGGCTTCTATGAGAAGCTGCTAGAAGCTTCACCTATGTCCAACGGAGCCAGTGCTAACCGCCTCCCAGATGGTCCCACTGCTGAGTCCAAAGGCAACAGAGGTATCACCTCTGTGATAACATATTTAAGAAGGGGAGGGAAAGCCCTGCACAGCTGCAGTCAGAGTCAAAATATATAGTAGAAACAACTCTGCAGACACCAAGGTCAGTAAAGAAGGTGAGGGAAGAAATACTCTAGGTTCCATAGCACAGATTCCCCTGCAGCCTGTGGTGAAGACTGTGGGAATAGAAAGAATAGAATAGAATAGAATAGAATAGAATAGAATAGAATAGAATAGAATAGAATAGACCAGACCAGATCGGAAGAGACCTTCAAGATCATCGCGTCCAACCCATCAACCAATCCAACCCACCTAAACAACTAAACCATGGCACCAAGCACCCCATTAAGTCTCCACCTGAACACCTCCAATGATGGTGACTCCACCACCTCCCTGGACAGCCCATATATAGAACTTCTCTGTATAGAACTTCTTCCTAACATCCAACCTAAACCTCCCCTGGCGCAGCCTGAGACTGTGTCCTCTTGTTCTGGTACTGGCTGTCCCCTTGCATCCAATAGAGGTTAATAATGGAGCAAATATCCACCTGTAGCGTGTGCTGGACCCCCATGCCAGAGCAGGTGGATAACTCCAAACAAGGCTTCCCTTGTGGGAAGCCCACACTGGAGCATGCTTCTAGCAGGACATGTCACCATGTAGAGAGAGATTCCATGTACTGCAGGTTTTCTGGCAGGCCTTGTGACCCTGCAAGGGATCCATGTTGACAGGCTGCACCTTGTAGAAGGGATCCATGCTCAGAGGGTTTTGTAGTTCATGAAGAACTGCAGTCTTTGGGAAGGAGTCATGTTGGAGAAGTTTATGGAGGACTGCCTCCCATGGGAGAGACCCCATGCTGGAGCAGGGGAAGAGTGTGAAAGTAGAAGAGTCCTTCTCCTGGGGAAGAAGGAGCAGCAGAAACAATGTGTGAAGAACTGCTCACAGCAACTATTCCCCATCCCCCCTGTGCTGCTGGAGGGGAGGAGATAGAGAAACTGGGAGTAAAGCTGAGCCTAAGAAGAAAGGAGGGGTGGGTGGTAGGTTGTTTTTTGAGATTTGCATTTATTTTACACTATCCTACTCTGTTTTGGTTGGTAATAAATTAAAGGATTTTTTTCCCCAAGCTGAGTCTGTTTTGTCTGTGATGGTAATTAGTGAGCGATCTCTCCCTGTCCTTATCTCAACCCATTAACCTTTTGTTATATTTTTCTCTCCCCTGTCCAGCTGAGGCATCCAGTCAGAGTAAACCCACCACAGACCATTCTCTGGCAATAAGGCCAACTCCATACTATTATAAGTGGGTCATCAGTTGAAACAGAAAGGCCACATCAAAACCACCTATTAAGAATTATCATTGTCTTGCTCTAATTCTTTATCTGTGCCCAGGAATTAGCTGGGAGTATAGTACAGTTTAAAACCACTCCAGGGACTGGTATAGGCAATTGGGTTTCAAGTCTTGGGCTTGTTTCCTGGCACAGTTAATTTTATTTGTACTTTGTAGAAGCATGTTTATTCTCTCATACAAAGACATGAATGAAGCAACAGCTGTAAATTAGCAACTACAAAAGCACAAATCGGAAGTACAAATTTGCAACAAAGTGATTAACCATAACAAGCTGTAAACTCAACATCTCTTAATGTCTTCTCTTGTCAAGATAGGACAGACCTCTGCAGAACATGGGCAAATCAAGTAAAAATTAACTGGGCTCAGAAAGGTTATGAGGCAAAACAGCAGACTAAAGTAAATAGCCTAATAATCCCTACTGGGAATAAATTTGCTACAAAATTAATATCCAAAGTTATTGTTTACTCCATCTGTTACATTATTAGGTATAATAATGCATCCATTCATTCTGTGGAAACATCTTAAATCAGAATTTGCCGTATGAATTTTTCATTAAGCTGACTTCCACATTCCAAGGGCTACAATTTGACATTTAACTACAAGCAAAAAAGGAGCACACCTTTCTCAAGACTGGCAGGAAATGGTCAAGGAGAGATACTTCTGTTCAAGGTGGCGCAGCAGCTTGTGCCAAAGTCTTTAAATCAAGAAGCACATCCTCTGCCAATTACCCCATGACACTGGCCAGGAGTAAGGTTGAACAGAACCATATCTTTCAGGACTACAAATATTTCCTATTGTCTTTTGCTATTTTCACAGATTTTCATGTTGAATGGGCATTAAATTCAGTGGGTTTTACTGAGAGCTGTATCCAGATGTTTTATACTAATAAAGAACATTCCCAAATTTTCAACTGGAATCTTCATCTTTCAAAGGGACCTTTGAGGTACATACTGTTCCACGGAGCTAACACATACCTAGAGGACTATTTTTCTTCCTGGAACCCTCTAGAAAAAATATATTTAAACTCTTGCTGCACTTTCCCACTGATTCATTTTAGTAGCCTAGAGCCCAGAGCTATGGATATAAAATATTAACTCTTAAATTGTCAAAACTTGTAACAAGCAACAACAGCCATTATTTGAGGGGCATTTAAGCAGGGTTTATTGAGTACTTTAAAAGCATATAAAAAGCTGTTTTCAAAAGGAAGGAGAGGGGGGTTTTAGTTTTATTTTACAGTATTACAAAATACTGGAAAAATCAAACTGAAACTTGTCACATCAAATTAAATTCCTATATAGGATTCAATTGGCATTTATGATGATCCACCACCTCCTAAAATACAAGTCTGTTCACAGAATTTTATTGGTATGAAATCTGTTCTCCTATCTTTGTGCTACTGGATATGCTGTGGCAGAAAAAGTCAAATACAGGGCAGAAGGAGTAGCTAAGTGTACAGTACAGTCTCTATTCAACTCAGGGCATTGTGTAGTGTACTCTGAAACTAGCTGCATTTTCAGAACAGAATTTTGCACACTGATGCATATGTGATGCCTTGCTCTAACATAGTCTTGCTCCAGAGCTTAAACTTGAATCCTAGAAATGTCTTGTTATGTCAGTCTATATCATGTCCTTCTTTATGCCCCTTAAAGTTTAGGCTTTAACATATTTCTGAAGCAGTTAGCACACAGAGTTTGGCAAATCAAGAATAAAATTGTGTACCAGTTTCTACATACATTCATAGAAAGTATTGACTGTTATTTGACGTGTCCCAGAGCAGACACTCCAACAACAACGGTTAGGAGTATTTTTGGGACCATTTGGATAGTCCTTTAATTCCTGAAAATTCTGACTGACTGACTAATGGTACAGATACTGGCTCCTGGCTTGAACAACAGTTAATGGAGGATTTGTGAAATAGTTATTACAGAATGATAACATTTCAAAGGTACAGGCTTAGGTACAGAAAGGGGAAAAAAAAAGACATTAAATAGGGCTTGAAAGCTCTACAGAAGATAATCAGCAAAATGCTTCGATTTCCTTAGCTGTGCATTTTTTAATCTTCTGGTTTTGTTTTTGTTTTTCTCCGTGTTTGTCTGTCATGGTGATCTTTGTTTCTAATTCCTTGCAGACATTTCAGTCAGTCTGTTAGCAGTAGTCGTCAGCTTCTGTGGGCTCGCCTTGCTGGTAGTCTCGCTTTTTGTCTTTTGGAAGTTGTGTTGGCCCTGCTGGAGAAGCAAACCTCTTACTCCCAATGTCAGTAATGTCCCTCAGAGCAACTCCAGTGCTCCTACAGAGGTTTTTGAGAACAGTGAGAAAAAGGAAGTTAAAGAAAATGAGAAACCTACAACAAAGGTACTTGAAGCTGCTTTGAAAATTAGCCACACTTCACCTGATATACCAGCAGAGGTCCAGAATGCATTGAAAGAGCATCTGATCAGACATGCACGCATGCAGAGGCAGATCACTGAGCCCACATCATCATCAAGGTAAGTCAGAGGCACTCATGTTTGTGGCTCATTTCATGGGAACAGGCAGAGCCGGAATGCACTGCTGAAAATTTCCAGGATCCTGGACTACACACTGATTACTTAGCAGTTATGGATGAAACAGCTGTCATGTGAAATGAAAGCCTCAGTGTCCTTTGAACAGACTATTTCAAAACATATGGGTCCTTTAGTTACATCATTGCTGGAACATGAAAAGATCAAATCTACCTTTTCTAATACTTTGTAAATGCTTATGTTGCTACTTAAAGCATGTCAGTTTTAGGGATTGTGTGTAGGAAAATCTATATCAGTGGTTTATAAAGTGTAAAAAGTATAAAGCTTATAAAGTACTGTAAGCCTAGCTTTCCACAGAGCTATTTTTATAGATACAGCAGTTGCTTTCACAGATGAAAGTTTCTTTCCCCCCTGAATGAATGACAGATTTGTCATTGATGACACATTTCTTTTAAGAGATCATTTGTGACTTAGAAAAGGAATTAAAATCCTAGTCAAAGAATGTAGATTCTTATAGACTAATCTTCAAGTAAAAAAGATTCTATATTGACCTTTAAATAAATGACAAGCACATCATATTCCTGAAGTTACTTATTTTCTATTAAAGTGGAGGACACAAATTATATTTTGCCTTAGGTACTGCTTTATATTGAAAAGCAGTGAAGATATGTGCCATGACCTATACTTTCAAACCATATTTTCTTCATAGCCTGTCAACAAATGTAAGACATGGAAAACAAACAGTAAACTGCAATCACTTTTTACAGTAAAAAAAGAGAAAAGTTTTATTAAAGAATGGAAAAATGAAGACTAAAGGAGAAACCTGAAGTATTGTGTAATGCTCTAAGTTAGGATCAAAAATACTGTAGAGAAAGTAGCTTTCCCTCAACAAACCTTTTGCTACCAAAACCATAAATAATAAAAGAATATAAGCTACATTCACAATAGTTATTGAAGGCACAAGACTGGAGAAGACACGTGCTTTATACTTTGCTGGTCTTGAGTGAGTCCCTGTGACAGTGTTTTGCCAGCTTAGTGCATTCCTTGCGACGGTGAGTGCTGCAGCGCTCTTTCATAGCCATTCTAACAGTGTGGAATAGACAACACATAACCACAGGAGGCTCCTAAAAATGAGAACATTCCAACCAGGAGAGGTCTACCTAACTTCAGCCACTAAACCATCTCCTGAATGATGAGCATGTACAACTGGCTTTAAGCCATGTTGCCCCCGGTTATGTCTAGCTCCAGCTACCCTATCTATCTGCTAAGAGAGTAAGCACAGTATCTCCAAGCCAATTTAGGGGACACTTCCAAAATACTGGGAGGACAACTTTGAAGTTTTAGCTGTTATACTAAACACAGAGGGACCAAAACTGATACAGCTTAGCATGACTAGGGTATTACACAACCTGCTGCTACCTAATAGTATATTAATTGGCAGAGTTTTTATCCATTACTTGTAAATCTGTAGGTAATCAAATTGTCTGACTTTCTGGACAGACAGAAAAAATAGCTGGCTAGCAAATGGACTCAAATAGTCCCTGTGGTACTATAGAGGAAGAAAGAAGTTCTTGGGACACGATCCAATGCTACCTCAGGCTGTGAAAATATTCCTACAGACCTCTAGAGTGATTTGGACTGGGATCTAACTGCATATAAAATATGTACGAAGCCAAGGAGACTTTTACAGAAGTGAAACCTACCATCAATCCTACTCTTTCTGCATATATTGGTAACTTTGTGAGGGAGTTTTTAAGCTTTTTTAATTATTATTATTCTCTCTAGATATTCAGGGTTAAATCTCTCCTGAGAGGGACATTTTCATTGTTTTTGAGTAACACTGATTGTCCCACCTTAGCCAATTAATAACAGGGTATTTGGAGACATCACCTTGCTTTTCAGTTTGATGAAAAACTCTGCACCCTTGGCCCAAAACATGTTTAGAATAAGATTTTTTAATTTTCTTTTAGTGATCCTGAATTTTTCCTTTCAGTATTTGTAAATGTATCTTTTTTTTCTATACCTCTGCCTGCCTTAAGGGAGTCTTAACCTTCTAACAGCCTGTATTAATTATTATGCCAAGCATGTTGTATGCCCATATTAACTATTAGTTCTAAGAATACCATGCATGAGATGAAGACTGGACATTTAGAACAGCTCTCTGGATTGCTCCTCCCTTGTGTTGCAGAATCTTTGATCACAAAATGACTAAAACCTAACTCTGTTGTGATGTATTGGGGACCTCCTAATAAAGGGAAACAAATAAAAGGGAGGTATAGAATCATAGAACCAATAAGGCTGGGAAAGACCTCAGAGATCATGAACTCTAACCTGTCACCCAACACCTCATGACTACTAAACCATGGCTTCAAGTGCCATGTCCAATCCCTCTTGAGCACTTCCAGGGACAGTGCCTCCACCACCTCCTCAGGCAGGATATTCCAATGGCCAACAACTCCTTCTGTGAAGAACTTTCTTCTCACCTCAAGCCTAAACTTCCCCTGATGCAGCTTGAGATTGTGTCCTCTTGTTCTGGTGATGGTTGACTGGGAGAAGAGACTAACCCCCACCTGGCTACAACCTCCCTTCAGGTAGTTGTAGACAGCAATAAGGCCTCCCCTGAGCCTGTTCTTCTGCAACAATCCCAGCTCCCTTAGCCTCTCCTTCTCTTGTGCTGTCTTCAATGCAGTGCTGCTTCAGTGTAGTCATGAGTCCAGAGTGATCCGAATTCACTAACTCTTAACTATATTCCATTGACAAAAGATCTAAGAGAAATATTTGTTCTCTGGATTGTCTACTCTACACTGTTCTCATCTGAGCTGGGGCAAATAAAAGGATTGCAGCCAATTCTGTGACAGGTTCCTGCAGCCATCAGATCCTAATAAAACAAATGGAAATCACATGAAGTTATCATTGAAGCATAAGGTTTTTAGGAGCCATTCAGAGCAGTAATAAAATGTGCCTGAGCACCTTTTATAGACTGCAGATTTAACATGGACATATATTAGCGTAGGGAAATGATGTATTTCTGCTTAACCAGAACTATATAATTTTCATAGTTCCTGGTAATATGAGAAAACCTCCTTCTTAAAAAGGAAAAACAAAAAAAAACAAAACCAAAACTCTTTAGTTCTTGTTCCTAGTTAACCAATAAAAGAAGTTCTATAACAGTGATGTTCATTTACAAACATTTTTGCTCTGTTTTAGTAAGAACTACTCTTCCTAGCACTTAGTGAAAGTATTCTGTAATATGGTTCAGTAACTTCTATGATATTCCTTTTTTCAAATGTTCAACTCTATTTTCAAAAGACATGCTTTTTGCTCTTTAGCATTGGGTGGAGAGCAGATTTTCAGGTCTGCAAAGACTGTCAGTTCACAGGAGGCACAAGACAAAGGCACAAAGACAAAAATGACATGCTTGGGAATGTTAAGGTTAAGGAAAAGTATGCAGGTCTTTTGAATTGAGTGACTGCTAGGAAGAAACAGCAGCCTCTGTTCTCTCTAAACACCACAACTACTGGATGTTCTTCCCTCTATTTGGTCCAAAGGTTTGGCCTAATGGCATTTGTGAAAGCTAGACCAAGTCCACCCCTCCTAAATCTCAAGTTATATCATAAATCAGAATCCTGTCTTTCTCATTTGTTGTGTATGTGGCAAGCTTACTGAATTAAAAATGAGCTTCACACTGTCATTATTGCTATCCAAGAACAATTTTATATGATACACTTACACACATATATTCTGCCACTCAAGATACATTTGTTCTAAGTTATGGAAAGTAGGTCTGTTAACAGGAGTGCTATGCGTAAGAGCCAGCAGAGGTTGAAGTACCTGTTTTTGCACATGTTGGTAGTTTCACAGCATTTTCACAACCTGATTGCCTGACATCCTTGTACTTCATTATCACAGTCATTAATTCCTTTGTTATTGCAGAACAAAAGAAGATAAATATGTTGCCATGACAACAATGAAGCATCTTAATAATTAACAGACCAATTAGCTGTCTTGGTGAAATGCTGTGACTCAGAAGAGATCCTAGGCACTCTGTAATTAGGACTTTGGCTTACTAGAGCAAAAGCACTGCTGGTTCTGATGGGGAGCAGCCATCCAGCTGCACTATTTTGCTTAGTGACATCTTGCAACAATGACTACATTCACCAGTGGATGGCATAAAGCTTGAGAATTTGAAAGCATGTTAGTCCCTTAGAACTCATAGTTTTGAGGCTTTATATGTTACTTTTACAACTATTAAGCTGGATGCTCATAATGCAAGAGAAGCTGAGGAAAAGATAACGTGTTATGTATCCATTTTCACTCAATCTGGAAATAAGATGGGGTCGGCTTCACTGTTTCCCCCTGCGTAGGCAGTATTCTTCACTGCTTGTCTGCGGCAGGATTTGAACATGATTATCTGGGTATCTCAGTATAACAGCTGCAGGTGTGAGGGGCACTCAAGAAGGCATCCCCTGCACAGATTGAATTAGCAGAGACTGAAGTAGCAGTAACACAGGTTTTCCTGGACTTCATTATGAATTAAAGATTCTAAAGAAGCTAGTGCTTAAATTGCTGCATGCACAAATTTTAGGTGGGGTTCACTTCCTTCCTCATGTTTTACACACCAATGTGGTTGTACTTCTCAAAGGACAGAGGCATAAGGCTAGCCCTGAGATTCCCCGAGGACAATATTGTACTTTTCTGACTAGTTAGGGCCTTTACACTCCTTACTTCATTCCAGGGTGGACACTGCATACTACAAATTCAGTAATTTTATCATTTGAGAGAAAAGAAAATCTTTCAACTTGTCTGAAAAAGCAACAACGATGACAACAACAAAAAGAGACAGTGTTATGAGAGGGTGTATTGTCTATCTAAATTTGAGATTGAAACACATGGATTTTTTTGAGCTGCTTCATATCTACTCTATGAAGTTCTCCCTCCCCTGTTCTTGTGTTGCACTAGAACTCCTGCCTGCACCTAGCAGCCCTGAAACAGCCCAAAGAGGAAGTGTTATTGTCTATTATTTAACGGCTGCACATTACCCTGTTGTATCTTTGCTCAGATGAATTGTGGTAGGTTTGGGCTTCATGCCTCCTGCAATCACTCCACTTACAGCTAAAATACAAATAATATCTATGAAATAAGTCCTGGTTGCTTTCAAATGGACAATTTACATTTCTGATTTAAAGAAAGAAACACAGCTGTGACAGCTCTTGTTTTCAGAACACAACACCACAGGGAAACCAAGCAATAAGGCAAGGCTGCATTTGGCATTAATAAGGAATTGATTGCAAAAAGCAGAGGAAATTCTGACAATTAAATTGTTTGGATTTTTAATGGCAATTACTTATGCTCACAGGAGGAGATATTGAGCTTTTCCAGTACGGATTGTTGAGGTAGTGAATATTGAGCTTTTCCAGTACAGATTTTTGGGGTAGTGAAGTACCAAGGAAATGTGAAAACGTCCCAAAAGCAAATTGTTCAGTGTGGGCAAAATGGTATCTGATGATGACTTTCTAGGAAGCTTTTTGACCAGTGTTTTCATACTGTTGTCAGGCAGGAAAGGTACAAATTTTCACTGATGTTCATGAGTCAAGATAAGCCCATAGACACATACACTTATGCAACACTGTTCAGAATCACGAGGATTGAAACATACTGTTTCTTGCTAGGAGTACAGAAATCAGCTTTGTAATATACTACACAGCAAAGTGTCAGAAGAGAAAGAAGAGAAAAAAAACCACAGAAAAATGATGAGCGAAATACTAAAATATATCACATCCAGAACAAAATGTTCCCAGTGTGATTGGAGAAAGCCTGTACTTCAGTGTAGCAAAGACCAAACAGGTGTCTGGAAAGTGCTATAGCATGGCAAAGCACTGTTCTGAAAACCTCCAGATACAGCTCTGCATGGTGTTTTCAGGCACCTTTCAGAGTGATCAGTGTGAAGCCTGGTAAGTATTTAATTGGAAAACCACCAAAAAACCTTGAAAAACCAGGGAGTACTCATGATGATTCTGCAAGTGATTTTTGTTTCTGCTTGACTATACACAGGCCCTAGCACAGTGGGATCAGGCAATGTTGGAACTGTCAACTTGTTCTGAGAGATCCTTAATTCAGTTTCAGCTATCCTGAAAACAAGGTTATAAATGCATGTAATGCTAGGACACTGGGTGCCTCTCAGGCCAAGAAGTCAATTCTGAACAATCATTTCCTCTCAAGGAAGTTTTAACACTTGCAAAACATTTAGGATGCATTATTTTAAAATTATTTTAAAGAAAGAAATTCTTACTAAGTTGGTCTTCTTGTATTTTCTACTTAGTAATAGCCAGGTCTTTTCCCAGAGATAACTATGACTCATTTTGTGTGTATGTGTGCAGGCACAATTCTTTCAGGAGGCACTTGCCAAGGCAGATGCAAGTGTCCAGTGTTGATTTTAACATGGGGACAGATCCAATTTTGCAAAGGGGAGAGACAACAACCAGCATTGGGAGAATAAAACCAGAACTCTACAAACAGAAGTCTGTGGATTCTGATGGACAACAAGAAGATGTGAAAACATGTGGAAAACTTAATTTCACTCTCCGATACGATTATGAGAATTATCTTCTGGCTGTCACCATTGTCAAAGCCTTGGATCTGCCTGCTAAAGACTTCACAGGAACGTCTGACCCCTACGTTAAGATTTATCTGCTTCCAGATAGAAAGAAGAAGTTTCAGACACGAGTTCACAGAAAGACATTAAATCCTGTCTTTGATGAAACCTTTCAGTTTCCTGTAGCCTATGATCAACTCAGCAACAGGAAATTGCATTTCAGTGTTTATGATTTTGACAGATTTTCTAGACATGACATGATTGGGGAAGTTATTCTTGATAACCTTTTTGAAGTCTCAGATCTCTCCAGGGAAGCCAATGTATGGAAAGACATCCACTGTGCCACCACAGTAAGTAACATATTCCAAAACCATTTATGTGTGATATTTTTGTTTCTCTTTTATAATTTGTGGTAGAGCATCCTGTTTTATCAGAAGTCTGAGGAACAACAAAAAAAAATAAAGTAAAAAAAAAAGAGCTGCAAATATATTCCTTTGAGTGGAGAGAATAAGATGCTTAGAAAACTGTAAAAATTAGCTACTAAAAATTCTTCAGGGAGCACATCGTCCCTCTTGTAGTCCGTTATGCAAATGTAAGTAAGGTTTATTATTTAAAGAGTGCATCACAACAGCCACTGCTTAGCAAGAACAATTAACATTGTCCAGTTATTCAAATACCTTGTCCTTCCAAATGACCATCTATTAAGAAGCAGGGCCCATCCTAATCTTGCTTTCATAGGCTAGGACTTTCATAGTTTGTGAAACTTGTGAAGGAAGAGAGAGAGGCTAAAAATGCTCAAAGTAAAAAAAATGTTCTTTCCTGGTTCCCTGGTGCTTAGGGTCTCCAGTAGATATACTTGTACTGCTGATGGTTACTAACAATACTTAGGCACAAGCAAGCAGAGTAAGGAAACAGAAGTCATTTGTTTATTCACAGAATCACACAGAATCACCAAGGTTGGAAGAGACCTCAAAGATCATCAAGTCCAACCTGTCACCACAGACCTCATGACTAAACCATGGCACCAAGTGCCACGTCCAATCCCCTCTTGAACACCTCCAGGGATGGTGACTCCACCACCTCCCACGGCAGCCCATTCCAATGGCTAACAACTCTCTCAGTGAAGAACTTTCTCCTCACCTCGAGCCTAAACTTCCCCTGGTGCAGCTTGAGACTGTGTCCTCTTGTTCTGGTGCTGGTTGCCTGGGAGGCCAACACCCTCCTGGCTACAACCACTCTTCAGGTAGTTGTAGAGAGCAATGAGGTCTCCCCTGAGCCTCCTCATCTTCAGGCTAAACAATCCCAGCTCCCTCAGCCTCTCCTCGTGTATTGATGACAGGATGAATTACAACCTACCAGCAGGAAAACCACCAGTATCCAAACATTATCTTTATTAACCTTGAATTCCAAACTCATCTTCTCTAGCTGTAATCTGGGGGGGGATTGAATGGTGAGATATAGGGGTTTTTCTTGGATTTGGTTTTTTAACCTTTGTGCTATTTATACAGATATTTTCCCATCTCTTGTTTTGTGGAGAACTATAAAACAATCTGAGTCATCCCTAAGTTTGAGTATGGGCTGGGCTTCCACAACAGGGATGAAAGGAGAGCAAAGCAGTCCTAGACACTGATTTAGTGAAAGAAGCTTCATCCTGTCCCTTCAACAGAGATAGAGACTTCTCATGCCTCTTTATCCAAATGTTTTGGTTTATACTTGGTAAAAAGGGAAGTGTAGGACTGCATTTCTAGAAGAAAAGAGGATGAGTATTTCCTCACTGGTTTGTGCATAAGCAGTGTGTTTCCAAGGAAAGAGAAATATTAGGAAACAGAGCATAATGGCCATAGTTTGTGAATGTGAATTCACAAAAGTAGCTGTATTGCTGGGTCTATAAAACTAATATGAACAGCCTCTGGCACACCTCCAGAAAACTTCATTTGTGTATGCTTAGTTTGACCAAAATCAGATTTCAGGTAAATTTAAGAACTGTATTCTCAAGCTTAAAATTGAATTTATGTTTAAGGTCTTGGAATAATAGCCCAATAACAATTTAAAAACTTTCTTTTAGCTTTGATATTATCTTCATTACTTCAGTAATGATTTAAATGCTCACTCATCCTTTGCAGTGGGTGTATGCAAGAGATTTTTAGCTGATAACTGGAATGGTTTTAGCAGATCTGAATCCCTGGACTGTTCATCACTGGGTTTTGAGCAGACAGATATGCCATGCCAAATTACGCAGTTGGGAGAGATGCTAATAGACATCTGAGTTAAATGGTTGCTGATCTTGGTGCTGAATTCTAACTCAAGTTTCCTGTTCACTATGGTTAGTACATGGAGTTATAGTGCTTGATTTATTCTCCTGGTGTTTTACTATATATGAAGCTTAGAAGAAAGAACAAAGTTATTGGATTTCAGCTTTTCAGCCAGTATAGTTTACAGTACTCTGGGTGTCTGAATCAGTTGTTTCCACTTAAACCATTAACAATAAACACAGTAAATGGATGTGTCTTCTATTATTGGATGACTGCATCAGATTTCACAAGGCTTACACTGTTCTCTGAATAGTACATAAGAAGCTGATGGTAAAATGAAGCCCACTTACTGTATGTGCAATGTGCTGCCTTGTGTTTTACATCAGCTATTTCATGTAGATTAAAAACTGGTCAGTGATAAAGATTTCAAGTTCTGCTGCTTCAGAAACTGCGAGATGAGGCAGCCAATCCTGCACAGGAATAAATAGTGCATACAATGTTAACCAGTGGGGAACTGGAGTCAAGCACCAGATCAAAAGTTTACCAAAGTCACTAACTACCAATTAAGTAACTAACAAATACTTGTCAGAGTCAATTTGACTTAGATTAAGCTTTGGGAAAAAAAGATCTGTCTGGTTCTACAATTAGTGAAAAATAACTGTCCTTCAGGCAAGCATGCTTTGAGGTTCATAAAGAATTTTTTTTTTAAACAAACTTGCTGTCTTGTTTTGTACTTACACAGTAGAGCATAGGAACCAAAATGCCATTCTGCAAATATGTTTCTCTCATGCTTCTTCCTTCTTCCCTTCTGCTCTGTTTCGTTGTATGTTCTGTGAGCATTTTCAGCCTCTTGTTCAGACAGTGGTTTGATTGTGCTGTTGCTAAATGATAGATGGTAGAAAAAGGTAGAAGTGTGTGGTGGGTTGAAAGCTGATCCTTCCTCGCCTCCCACCAGGGCAGAAAACAATGAAACTCAGACAAATGGATTGTAGAGTGGTGGGAAGTTTAAATGGAAAAGCAGTGAATATTTCACAAAGAACCACAAGCACAGTGACAAAAGGAGATCCCAAAGCATACCCAGAAGCATCCTAGCACTTCCCTTTTTCCCCACCTGAGGGTACACCCAAAACCCCCAGGGCTCTTCCTACACCACCACCACCCCTTTTCCACTGTTAGGCTAATCTCAGCTGGCCAGATCTGAGATTGCCCTTCCCTCTTCTCCTCCAAGCATTAGGCCTGGCCAGGCCCCCAGAGGCCTCGAGATGACTCCCCCTCCATTACCAGATAGGGACCATCTCCATAGGAGGGAAGAAAGAGGAAGTGTAGGACTTTGCAGGTGGGTTTATAAGGAGCACAGTATCACACAGTATCACTTAGGTTGGAAAGGACCTCGAGGATCATCGAGTCCAACCTATCAACACAGACCCCATGACTAGACCATGGCACCAAGTGCCACCTCCAATCTCCCCTTGAACGCCTCCAGGGTCGATGACTCAACCACCTCCCTGGGCAACCCATTCCAATGACGAATGACTCGCTCGGTGAAGAACTTCCTCCTCACCTCGAGTCTAAACCTCCCCTGGCGCAGCTTGAGACTGTGTCCCCTTGTTCTGGTGCTGGTTGCCTGGGAGAAGAGGCCAACCCCTTCCTGGCTACAACCACCTTTCAGGTAGTTGTAGAGGGCAATGAGGTCACCCCTGAGCCTCCTCTGAGCAGGACATTATGGGATGAAATACGCAGCTTCCTGTGTCCACCCACTGAACTGGACCCTTGGGACACCAGAGATGTGTCTTATGTGACAGCAACAGGGGGGCACCCAGCCCAGACTGCTACAAAGTGATAGATCAATGGATTGATCCAAAATTTAAAACAAACAAACAAACAAACCCAAACACAGCAGAAGTAGCTTCTCCTCAATTTTGAGCCTTTTACATCTCATCCATAGTCAAGAATTGTCTATTCAGAAGGTAGAGTGAGGGTAAAAATCATTTCTATTACTTCCTTGGAAAGAATGTAATTTTATGGCACAAAGCGTTGAACACCTACTGGACCTATTTATTAAGAAAATAAACTGGAAAATTTCAGCAGTGAAGAAAGTTGCCACAGGAGATTTTCAGCTATGCAAAGACTCTTTGTCTGTAAACATGATTTTAAAAATATTTGCTTGGACATCCGTAGAGAGTTTTCCTCTGGTACAGGAAATAAATGGTTTGGGGAAAATAAGACTGGATGGTTGCACTGAGTCATTTTTGCTGTTAAAAATGACGACTCTGGGTATCTACAGTTTGAATACTTTTCCCCCCCTCATAACAGTAATTTGAAGCTATGTTATAGAAGTGCAGGATTTGCCACCTCCTTTGCTCCTCCCACTCCCATCTTTATTATTTTCAACCATTGATATTTATTTTGTGGTTTGTGGGGTTTTGTCCTGATAATCTTTCATTCACATCTTTGTTTCTTTGTTACATGTTATGTTGAAAATCTACAGCTGTTGTATAATATGTAGCATGTACCTGTTGTAAGTGCTAAAGCATTTTCATTTCTAAATGCGAAATTTTCCAGGTAAATTTGGTGTAAAATCAGTTGTGGAAAAGAATTATCCTAGATAGATGATGATATTTATATCCCAAACTTTTGCTTATACATGAGTGATTGAGTTTGCAATAAACAATCTATCATTTACTTCTGTTTCTTTGACTAATTAAAAAATTTCAACTTGAGGCAGCTTGGGACCACCTGTGAAGGTTGTTCAGTGTATTCTAATATTGTAATTCTTAATACATTTCAGGAAATTAATTTGTAACATCACAGGCAAAGAAATAATATCAAATGGCTTGTTTAGTCAACATATATAGCTTCAGATTTTGCAAAGTTCTTGTGAGATTTTCATACATCTCTAGGGTTTTGCTACTCTCAAAATATACTGCATACTTTAAAAAATGAAACTCATTTATTGGAATTGCTAACAAGCACATAGGTGCAAATACTCAGTGTTGTAAAATTATTTAACACAGAAAGATCACCTCTTGTGATCTAACACTGTCTGGATGTTAAAGCTTATTGACTTCCTTTTATGCTTTTTCAAATGATTGATTGCTTTAGAAATCTCTGCCTCTAAAGTCATTGCCTAAAAAAAATTGGCAAGGGATTGTCAGAAACATTTTTTCCCCATAGGTACTTTGTGAGCCCTTAGTGAAACTGTGCAACTAGGTAAAAAAAATAAGGCTCAGAATTTAGATGAAAGCCATTTGCAGCACAGTGGTAGTCCCCTAGGGATGTTAGTCTAAGAACTGTCATATATTTGTAGCCTCTTGAATTATCTCATGTATATAGTTGGAACTTGATTATTATTTAGTTTTCTGACACCAGGCATTTCAGTGTTGCAGTTTTCTCATTTGTGAAGTGAGAAAGTTTTATCAGGACACGGATTTAATGTGATGCCCATGATGTATGATCACTGTCTCTAAAGCGCTTGGAATATAAGTGAATATCATTGCTGGAAAAAAAGAGATGTGCTTAAATAACTTTTTTAATAAGTGGGACAGCAGCATTTCTCTCAGTTCATTTGTCTCAAACACTTGCCAGAGTAGGATGTCACACAGATAATCTTGCTAGCTGTTCACCCCATCTATGGAAAG
The DNA here is from genome assembly GCF_026170545.1 of Melanerpes formicivorus. Taxonomy (NCBI): domain Eukaryota; kingdom Metazoa; phylum Chordata; class Aves; order Piciformes; family Picidae; genus Melanerpes; species Melanerpes formicivorus. Next base: position 57,915 of record NW_027143114.1, read on the forward strand.
AGATTCTTCTGACTTCCTGATCAAACAAGAATGAAACCCATATCTGCAGTTCATCCAGAGCAACTGCAGGCATTATCTTTGCTTAGTTTCCTCCATAGTTTTCTGGTTTGTAAGTGGAAAAAAAAAATAGGATGCTAGGTCTTACTGAGTAGGTCACATTATTAGGACTGTCATATTTCTTAATGTTCAAAAAGCAGAACTATCAGGAAAATTTTTATCACCAGCCATGTAGTGGACTGTGGCCTACAGTTAGCCATCCTCATCACAATGGATTTAAACTATTAGTGTTTCTGGAAAAGCTTTAACACAATGTTAAACAGGTGTGAAAGAGTAAAGGCTTGTCAGTATAGAAGTATTTATCATCTCTATAATGGGAACAGCCCCTTTAAAGGCAAACTGGCATTTGTCATTTCTACGCAGGGCCAGTGATATGAAGGATTCACATGATCACCTGCTGCCGAGTAGCTGACAGAATACTCTGAGTCTGTCTTTAGAGGAGACATGTTGAGGTTTTTCATTTAGGACTGCTTCAGGTCTGCATGATAACTAGGAAAGACAATGGAGAGAGGGTGGGTTTCTGTCAAGTTACTGAAACAGGGAAGGTTTATGTAGCTATTGAATGTTTCTTTTCATTTGAAATGGCAAAGTATCTGAATATTCTGTTTTGCTAGAGGTAAACTGCTGCTTTCAGTCTACTTAAAGAAATATTAGATGGATGAAGAATTTGGTTTCCATAAGGGAAGTTATTATGTCTTTGTCCAGGTGGTACCATGGTAGCTCTGCTAAGGTACACAGCTTGACTGACTTGCTGAGCCCTAAATGATCTGAGTTTCTTCCTCCAAGTACTGTTTCAGAAGACCATCTTTATATTGGAACTTACATTTGGGTTGTTTTTGAGCTAGTAAATGCCGCAGTTAATTCACAGAGGTACATCTGTTCTCAGCTGTTCCAAAGCTGCAAGAACACCTGGCAAGATGGAACTACCTCCCCACCAGTGCAGAAGACAGATGGTTATGTACAGAGAGAGTGACAAAAGTACCCAGGAGGCTTCCCAGGGTGCTACTGAGAGCATTCAGCTTGCTGGACCCAGAGTGCTTTCTCAGGGATACTTCTCTATGCAATCAGGACTGCAATCAGCAGCTTCACTTACACAGAGCAATCAGAGTGTCAGGCAAAAACAAGCATTAGGCCTCCACAAGCAGAAGATGCTGTCATCATAGAGCAACAGGCTGTATTGCTTCCATACTGTCTTCCACAGAAGGCAAGAACAGGCACAAACCTCACTGATTCATTTCCCAGGACAGCAGCTTAATCAATGAGTGGTGCTGGAAGGAAGAAAAAGAACTGGATTTTGTATGCAAAGAATAACAGGAGAGAAAAATAAATATTTGCTGTAAGGACAAGGATTCAGAAATAAAATTCTCATGAGAGCTGGTAGAATTAGCTCTCCATTTAAATTTCATGTAGCAATTTCTGTGACTGCAGAAATACCAACAAATTATAGATGCATGTATGAGAAGACAGACAGACAGACTGATAGATTTCTGTATTGCTCTTTCCTGTCTTTCTTTTAGCCCTTGATCTGTACCTCAAAACCAGGAGTGTCTTAATACATTTTCAGCTGCCTGAGGGGATAGGTTTTCCTCTTCTTTCCACCCAACCTCAACATTTGTTGTTATGTTCTATTTTATCTCTGATTCCTGAAGATTGAGGTCACTAGTTTTTGTTGGACAGAATGAATATAATATTTTTCTAAACAGAACAAGAAAAAGGGAGATAAATCTGTCCTTTGGGGGAATTACCTTCCTGCAGTATTCCTGTAATCCAAAGGTATAGTTGTGCCAATGCATTTTACTTTAAATTTGCACGCTGTACCGCAGACCAATTTTCAGTATGACTAAAGGAAGCAGCTCAAAGTCTAGGAATGTAACTTTCTTAATAATTTCTTTGATGTCTAGAAAATTATTAGTAGTACAGACGCTTACCCAAAATACAGCAGGAAACTGAAGAGAAAAATATTGGCAACTTTGTTTGGAAATCAAGCACAAAAATTCGTGCTTCCCTTAGCGGTTTTGATATGCTATTCTCACATGGAATCTTTAAAACATCATTTAAATTGCTATTAATGGGGAAAGTAATTCTAGATATTTAAACTCAAATTAAGAATTAAACTAATTGCTTACTGCAGATTATTATAATCTGAATGATGGAAGTAACAACAAGGAAGTTGTTGAGGGAATTTAACTTCTAACGCAGTACTGATTGTACAAATACTTGTTACTTTAACCATGGAAATTAATGACACTCAAGTATCAATACAATTGTATACATTTTTTAGTTCCAATAACATTTACATAGCTAATGATTCCTTAGCTGCTCTTCTAAGAATTTGTTTAAATTGCAAAACTTGAAAAACTAGGAGAAAAGAAGACGAAATAAACATCAATTTAAAAATGGCCTCTAGTTCATTGCACACAAATGGCACCTTATTTCAAATATCAGATCACTCATCCTGCCAACACAGGAAGCCAGTTAAATCTTGTACTATAGGAGGGAGACTGGAGAAGTTCTTACACTGTCATTATGGTCTGAAAATACTTTTTCCTGTGGGGTGGTGATATGTGACAAGAAACTACCCTGAATATACAATTCTATCTAATTTCTCCCTGAATTCCTAGCTAGAAGATGTCTCTTCTGTGGAATATAATGGAAACAACTGGTATAATTAATTAAAGTAAGAGACACCAACTCTTTCCACAGCAATGACGGTTCTAAAAATGCAGTCAAGTTAATTGATACTTCCCTACAAGGGCTTCAAGATTCTCCTCACATCCCTCCCATGTTTATCTATACTGCGAGCAGAGAGCATAGCCTTTGCAGAAATGCTGCCACTTCTGCCCTCATAAGTGTAAAAACAAGAGCACTGGTGCCTAGTTTGTCTGAAAGAATAAGGACCTCTTTTAATATGAGTTTGCCAACCCTGGACTGATTCCCAAGAGCCCCTAAAACAGGAAATGCAGACAGATCTTTGGTAACCTGATGGAAAAAAAAAGATGATTAACACATCCATTCAGATGTGGTTGCTTGTGTGGGATGAGAATTACACTTTTTGAAGAATGTATCTTCTATAGCTAAAAAGAAATGTGTTCATCTCAATAGCTGACATACACATTTGAGATCAGTATTTTCTTTGGTTTATTTTTGCTCTGGCATCACTGCACCAGAAAATGGATTGGATGGTGAGGTAAACTGGGAGCCATAAAAATAACTGAAGCTGGTGTAGTGCTTGCTGCTGTTCCAGTTCCTTGGTTCTGTATGATGGCTTCTGTACACAAAAGGGAAATAAATTAAAAAGACTTAAGCAGTACCAACAAAGAGGTGGGTTTTTGGTTGCTTCTTGTTGTTGTTGGGTTTGGTTGTTGCTAGAGGGGTTTTTTTTTTGCATTAGTGCAGCTATGCTTGGTGCTGGTTTTTCTATACCTGTTATTGGAAGTCAGTGGGAGGGAATCATCACAAGCATCTGTAAAGCTGCTGTTAATTGCAATATAAGCTCAGTTAAAGAAGAAAAAGGACAACTCAAAACAGGCCTAGGAAGGAGATAAAATTTATTCAAGTAGCATGCAATTCTGGGTGAACACATGATACATGTAAGACAATCTGAAGCATAAATAAAAATTTGCATGAACAGTAACCACTGGGTCCAAGCTTGTATATATATAGTTGTATTTTGTTTGAGGTGAACTGTAATGCAGATGTGATGGTTGAGGGTAGTCTGTGCCTTGGCTTCCTCAGATTTTCTTGTGCTGAAAGGTTCTTGTCAGATTACTTGTGTGATCTTAATTATCTAACATACTATAAAGTGAGAAAAATACAAATTTTCTTGAGCAATGTGATTCTGAAGTAATTTACATCCTGGTTTTAAATTACAATTCAAATCAATCCTGGGCATTTTAAAATGTTACTCATGATAATCAATGTAGTTCCTGATCATCAATGTGGTAGACAAAGACCGACATGAAGAGTTTAAAATGCTGAACCTTACTTTGTTCATAATTTAGCTCCAAATTCATGAGCCTTTAGCGTTCAGATTAACAGAACAAGTGTATGGGAGGAAATGATTATATTCTGGACATAGTGCATAACTTTAATCTTAGTCCTTCAAAAATTCATAACACTGGGGCTTCACCCAGTCTGATTAATTTTCAAAGAATATGTATTTTAATGACACATGTTCATATCTTAATCCCCACTTGCCCTATGACTTGTAGAGGTCCTAACAAAATATGGTTTCTTCACTCAAGTATGAAGAAAGACCAACTACCACAGCAGACACTAGGAGTAGAAACTGAGTAAAAGTACTAGGACTTTCTATTCCTTACTAACCAAAAAGACACTACAAAACTGTCATCAAACACCAGATGCCACCAAATTCAACACAAACGCATTAGGAATCCAGACATTGTTGGCTCTGCTTTCAATTTAATTTCACAGTTTAGTAATTCTAGGTCATGCCACTAAAGTATTGTCCTGTTGGTACTTTTTATTTTATTTCATCGAAACAACTTTTGAAAATTGTGACCTTTTCTAAATCATCTGAGGGTACAAAAGAAGCCTCTCCAAATTACCAAATAAGTCCTAAATTTTTGCATGATCTGAAGTGAATTGTTGGCAGTATGATCAGGTGTCTAATAATTGCCTTTCTTTTTTTCTCCTTTTTTTTTTTCCCAGGAAAGCATAGATTTGGGTGAGATCATGTTTTCCCTTTGTTATTTGCCTACTGCCGGGAGAATGACACTAACAGTCATCAAGTGTAGGAATCTGAAAGCAATGGATATAACTGGTGCATCAGGTGAATTTACTTCTTTTTTAAATAACAAGGAAGGGTCTATTAAGGGAGGGGATAAATAGGAACTCCTTGGGTTTTGCATGTTTGGCATGGCTGTGAAATGCAAGTACCAGGACAACGAGTACAGATCCTGTTCAGATCTACTGGCTATCTTTGGCCTGGGAGTCAGCATGATTGTTCAGAATGCCTGTATCTTCCCTTTGCATTGACAGCATATTGAAAACAGTGTTTGCCAGGGGGACTAAAATCTTTGTAATTTTTTTGTCTTACCAATACAACATTCCTACAAAGAGCTTTGCTCCTATACCTCCCGTTTGAACGACCAATGTCCAAATGCACACAACTGATTATCTGTTACTCAGATCCCTATGTCAAAGTGTCACTGATGTGTGAGGGTCGAAGACTGAAAAAGAGGAAAACCACCACAAAGAAGAACACACTCAATCCTGTTTATAATGAGGCTATCATCTTTGATATCCCTCCTGAGAATGTGGACCAGGTCAGCCTCTCCATTGCAGTGATGGATTATGATCGGTAAGCACAGTTTGCTTTCTGACCACTAACCTTCGGTGAGAAGTTTAGGGCAAGAAACTGCCTTCTACCTCCTTTAGCACTCAAGTAGGCTCAGTGTCACAAAAGACCTTTGGGTCTTTTCCTTAAGAGGTTTAGAGCTTCCACACCATTTAAAGCTCGGGTCATTTTATCTGTGTCATAAATAACTGTGATGGAGGAGAAACCATGGCTCAATCTTTTTACAGGCCCTTAGTATTGGCATACATTTCTGTCCCCATCTGGTGGCTGGACTATGTAAAAGCTTCATAGCTCAGGTATGCCTCCCAGATAAACACCTCTAATTTCTTTTTAAATGGCAGGGATTTGAAATCAAAGAACATTTGGATTACTAAAAAATAGATTCTAATTACTTTATTTGATTGAGTAATAATTAATTATCAGATTGAATCAATAGAGAAGCTTTGTAACATTTCTGTTCAGTCCTTGCTGATAACACACAATTTTCTGTGTCCATACTGAGAACTGACAGGAGGAGACTCCTGCTTAGAACATCTCAAGGACTGCGGGTTAAACTAGACAGTGACTGACAGAATTATGCCCAAGCCAAGCCTGCTTCATTCAAGTGCTATTAGTAATGAGCTCTTGAGAATGCAGGGCAAATAAATGGTGAAAGTCCAATTTAGTAACATGAATCTTCAGATTGTTTTTCCTTGCCATCAGATTTCTGATCATCCTCCAACATCTGTCAGGATGTGAAAGTCAGATTTCTCAGTCAGATGTGAAAGGAGCACTGCAATGCCATTAGGGAGAGAAGAGTACAGCAACTTGCACACTTTCAGTCCTCTTCAGCTGCTCCTTTCAAAGTGTTTGCTAAGAGAAAGTTAGGAAACATTGTTCTAAGGTACGTATGGGCAAGGGGCAGGATGCTATTTTCCAGAGCCCCTCAACAAGTCTATGGAGCTGCCAGGGGTTTGAAGTATTAAGCCCATTAAAGCTACGCCTCTTGCCTTTCACATTTTTGACTGAAGTTCCAATGACAACAATAAGAGATGGCATATACTGTGAAATGATGCCTGAAGGAATTGTAGCAGGAAATGTATTCCCCATTTTCCTTCACATTCCTCTTCTACAAAATTTAAGCACACTTTCCTTCTATATTATTGGCTGTATAATAGTCCTTTTCTATCCTTGTGTCTTTTGGATTGTAAACTTTTAACGGTAGGGGTCATGTCCTCGTTGCTATTTTTGTAGCTGCTAGAAGCACTCTGGGAGTGTCTGGAGGTTTTTGATGCTACCATTACAGAATTTAATATTTCTATACTCCACTAAAACTAACATCTATAATAAATAACTTGAGAACTTTGACCATGTATTCTGTGCTGCACTAAACCAGTAAACAAAATTATACATCAGAAGTTATTAAAACTATTTTTATTTTTAAAAAATCTGCCTCTCTGCAATTCTCAGGGTAGGGCACAACGAGGTCATTGGGGTGTGTCGGACAGGAATTGATGCTGAAGGGCTTGGAAGAGATCATTGGAATGAAATGTTGGCGTATCCACGTAAACCAATAACTCACTGGCATCCACTGATAGAGGTAAGAGGTAGCAACATTTTCTCCTCAGTATATCGAATATTTTTCTCTCTTTCACACTTGCGTGCTTCTGAGAATCATGAAAATCAATGCAGCATCCATGGAGCATCTCTAAGATCCTCAGCACAACCTCAAACAGTTTGCATGGATTTACTTATTACTCAAATGTGCCGTTTCAAAAGTGATGCACTGCTGGTGTTGTAAGAGTAAATTAAAACATTTAAAATTTCCAGAGATTATAAGAAGTTTACATCACCTTAGAAGAGATCATTTGCAAGTATTTCAAAAGCAACCATTTCCTATTCAGAAAATCTTTAGCACGAACAGTTACATTGCCAAAACTTTAATCTGAAACTGGCCTGCTAATTAGGCTAAATTGAGGCAACATACCAGCAGCTACCTCCAGTGTTACTCAGACACTTATTGGAAGCTTACTCAAATGCATGGGAGATGATATCTACAAGCCCCTGGTCTTGGACCTCCTTTCCAACCTGCTAAGGACACATCTTAATGATTTTTTGTATGCAAAATGCTGATGGTTTTGAATTTGTAAAGATTCATACTGAAGCCTCAAGAAGCAGTAGACCCTTTTTGGGGACATAGAGGATGCACTTTTCAAGCCCTGTCTGAAAGGAATCTCTATAGAAAAATGAGTAACTGTCTGAGGCATCACAGGCCATGTGTTTTCTGCACTGCATGGCAGGTACAGTGACAGGAAAAGCCCAACAAGGCTTCAGTAAAACACCTTAAGAAAAGTCAATGCAGGAGTGAAGCCTTTTTTTAGAGGTTTGTGTCAAACGTATTAGGGACACTTTTAGGAGATCACTTTAAGAATTTCCTTTATTAGTTCTGTCAAAGACTTTGATCCAGAAAGAGTTTAGATAAGAATTGAATTTGTCTTTGAGGGAGTCTCTCATCCTCTGAAATGAGTGTAATGCGGAGCCACTATGCTCTGATTTTTAAATCTGACTCTTTTCTTGCAGTTACCTGGACGAGCAACCAGTTTTGATAGCCAGGGATCTTGTTCATCACCAAAACCACCGCTCACACCCTAATGAACAAGAGTGGTCTCATCGTGTTCAGCGTCCAAAGCTTCCTTGTAGCTCGCATCGACATAAACAGAAGGTTTGGCTTCCGCAGATGAACAGTATCCATAATTTTTTATTAAAATACATTTTTTTCTATTCTAAGTCTTATATTACAGTTTGTAATTTCTTAACATACAAATGAAGTTGACTTGAGCCAAATATAACCCTTCCTCATACGAATCCATTCATCTGTTTTCTCACTGGCATATATCCAGCATCATATCCAAGCAGTGTTTTGATATGCCCTAGATCTTTGCATAGACAAAGAAGTCAGAAAACAATCCCTTAAGCAATTCAAAACCACTGCAGCTTGTAACACCTAATTCTTTTGAGAAAGAGCAAATAACCATATATAGCTCATGAATTAAATTTCTTCTAAATTGCACTAAATCCTCTATGACTTCTCAAGATAATTCTTCAAACTGAATGTTGCACAAAAAATCAACTGTTGTTGTGTTTTGAATGTTTGGAAAATCAGTTCATACCTTGAGCAGGGAGGAAGGGCTGACCAAAAGCACACTGAAGCCAATAAGAAGGACACTAGTGGCTTCAATGGGTTTTAGTTCAGCCTTTATGGAACAGGTCTGACAAGTGTATCTATGCAGTTATAATCTTCCATCAGTCAAGATGATGGCTGCCCCTACAGGAACTCATTAGTTTGTCCAGCAAAAACAACCAGACACTTGTGTCCAAGCAACTGTACTCACTGGCTGTTTTGCTTCAGCTACCTGCTGGTTGATGAAGAGCTAGCTTGGATGTCTCTACATGGCGCTGAACAGTGCATGTATGGGTATTGTGGAAAGCTAATGTGCCTGCAATGAAATGTGTGAAAGCTAATGCAGCTCCACAGGGGGGTAGGTGTCTCCTGATGAGGTGCATCCAACCTTTTCGAAGCAGCTTGTTTGCTACTCTGAAGTAAAGGAATTGATTTATTGTATTTTAGCTGTTAAAAGAAAAAAAAAAAATAAAAGAAAGAAAAAGAAAAAGTAAGAAAGAAATTGACCAAAACCTGCAGTTACACAGAATATTTTTCCAATTCTTGATTTATAGTGAAAGTATTGTATTTCTTTGAAGTTATTTTGTGTAATTGCATAGCTCATACAGAATAGTTTCTGGTCCCTGGCTGGATGCCTCTGGAATGATATGCTAAATATGAACTCAGTGTACATTTTGTGTCAATATACAGAGAAAGAAACTGAAATACAACAATTTGCTAAACTAGCATACTCATTTATTGGACTACACAGTGAAAGCAAATTGAATAAAAAGTATTGCCTGAATTGAGCTGCTTTAGAGACTGGAAGAGAGCCACATATTATTTTGCAGATTTAACTGGGTTTTTTTAACACTGCAGTTTACCTCAGTCAAATAGATTTCTTTTTTTTTTTCTATTTGTGAAGAGCATGACAAGGACTGCATGATTGGGACTGAGATTTTGAAAGCTGAACTGTACCTACAAAAAAGGTTGAAGTGATGGCCCTTTTTTTGTAGCTTTGTAAAGAGAGCCGAAAATGTTTTCCAACATACTTTTTTACAGGAATAAAAACTAGTGTCATATATCAGAAAAATGCCAATGGAAGATTGATTTTCAGTAATGAAAGAATTTGTGAGAATTAATCTAGTTACAAAGGGAAAAGATAGTTTAGACCGACTCTGAAGAACCATATTGGCCTGGTTAGTTCAGCCTGGTTGACACAGAATATGTTTACGAAGATCCACTCCCTCCATTCTGCTAACTAATCTCTAAGAGAGTCAAATATTCCTTGAAGTATCTTAGATGCTCCAGGGAAGTTAGAAGGCTGTTCTTAACATCATGGTATTTCTAAGACCAAAAAAAAGTTGAGGCAGATTTTGTACTTTGCACTCTGTTTCTAACAATGCAGCAAGCAAGCAAATAAATAAGTAAGTCTTTAAGGCACACTTTACAACTTAAAAAAACCCAAGCCAAATAAAAATTACTCCAGTTCAGTTTTTGAATGTCTGTCCCAGGTTGCTATTCACAGCCTCTAGACAGAAATAGTTTTGCCACAAGAAGGCTGATAATGCTGAGCACAGTTCCTCCCTGTTCAAGGCTGTATTTTCATCACCATAAATACAGAGCAGCCTTGCAGAACTTCATTCCTGTCTGCTGTGGGTAATTTTTTTACCAGGAGAACAGGCTTGCCTCTGTGGGTTATCATTGTTACCATTGTGAGACTCTGTGGCCTACATAACTTTCATCATGATTTTTCAAGGTTGATGTAGAAAGAGATACATATTCCTGTGAAGAGTGAAAAACTACTTTGTATATACATTTATCTTAATATAAATTATATCAACAGTGGCCTTTGTGGCCTAGAAAATACTTTTTGTAATGTGGTACTGTAACAGTTAATTATTCTTTGCACTTTTTTTGCACCTAATATCCAAAAAGCTAACAATTCCACGATGAAATGTAGCATAAGCGTTCAGCAATGAGCAATGTCTTTTAAACTATTTTATTGTTCTCTATGAGTATCCTGTGTGTTTCATTGTAAGTATTAAGGTATTTCAGGTTTTGTTTTCTTCAATTTAAGTTGTCAAACACCAAAGGAATAATAGCTTAGTTTGTGCTCTCTTATTGTGTTATTTATGGTATTGTTGATAACAATAGTGGACAATTTCTGTGTCTAAACTTGATTTATGGGTGCTCTGCATCTACAAGAAACTGGACTGAAAAATTACCATGATATCTAGCTTCAAAAATCATTCCCTAATTAATGATTTTTAATCTGTTGTCATTTATTAATTGAATCATGCAAACAATGATATATTCTTTTTTCCCACTGCTTTCTTAGTTACCTTACACGACAGAGTATATATTTAGTGTAACCAACCCATTGGCTTTAGAGCCTGGTTCACAAGTTACTCTCTGAGCATACACATAAGTGCACTCAGTAAAAGGTTAGCACATATTTAGTCAACTAATACATTGCTTTATGTATCTATGAAGAGATTTCAAATATTATAATTGGGAGAAGTTGTAAATTCCATGCTCCCATCCTGAATGTTTTGGGCTTTTGTCTTATCCACATTTCTGCCACACCACAAAGATTAGCCTAATCTGAGCAAAATCAAACCTGACAAATGGTTGGTGTAAAATATCTTTTAGTAGTCTTACAAGAATTTGAGAAACTCACGTTCTTAAAAGCCTGTGTCATTTTTACTGAAATGATTGACTGGAAACAGTAGCAGTACTTCATAAGAATTGTATTTTGCACTGCAGAACTTTTGTATAATTTCACAACAGTAAACTACAGAACTGTACAGAGAAAGTACATGATGGATTAAGTGGTTCCAGGGGAGCCACTTTGTATTTATTTTCAATAATGCACTGTAAAGTGAAAAATCCCAAATACAAATGTATCTAATGAGCCATTCTAGTCTTTTGGGTAAATATTGTTTTCAAGCAATTGTTTCCCTTCCCCTTATTAAATAAGTTTTCAGGGACCATTAAACTTGCTCTAAGCAACCATAAAATTGTTATTAGGTCTATGCAAAACATTAAGCAGGACCCCAAGCCACAGGTAGATTTAAGATTCTAGTGGCACTGCACGTAGTAAGATAGGTGAGCATATGCTCAACAAGATGTAAGTCACATATTGTACTCCATGATCTCAACTTTAGATCACCATATTGTATATTTCTGATTATATGGCCCTTCCCCTCACTCTCCCAGCAAGTAACTATCTCTTTCACCACCATCTTTTCTCTATATTGGGCTTCTGTTCAAGCAGTGGAGCCCTGAATCTTACTTTTGTCTGCAGTGCTGCAAGTTGACTCATGGCCTTAAAAAAAGTAGTAATACTAAACCTGTGGAGTCCTGACCAAAATGTGTTGGGTAGCTAAATCGCTCATCTTCATGCTACAAAGAGTTAGCTGTCAAGGAAGTAACTTCTCATCTCTGCAGTCCCTTACAATCATCAGAATTTCAGAAAGTACTATCCTGAAAGATAAGATCAGGGGCAGAGAAAGTGGCCAGAACCAACATGATAAAACAAAACTTAGTGCACCAGGACGAAAGCTTTCCTGCAAGATTTCTTCTTCAATACATGGGATTGTTTTGACTTCTTATGTTTAAGTAACAAATCTCTATATTTTTTCTTAAGAATCATAACCACATTCAATATTTTTGAAGAAATATTTGAGCAAACATGAAACATTTTCATTTAGTTGATTTTTTATTTCCTAAGGGAAAATGCAATTACTTCCTGATTTCTTTCAATGGGTGCATTTTTTGGAGCAATATTAAGAAAACTTTGAGTTTCCAAGAAGAGACTTATTTGATTCATCCATTTCTCCTATTTCTCAGTTTTGTAATTTGCTTCAATGTAATCCTTTTGAAAGTTTTTAACATATGGTGTACAACAAATACATGGTAGTCTACTTCCAAGATTATTTTGCTATGTCTTTTTAATCAATTGACTGCTTGTATCTTAACAACTTTTATACGTACTGACTTTTTATTACAATCCATTACTTTAGCAAGTTTTACACATCTGAAATCATTTTACTACACTTTAAAGTCTGTAAACGTGTAGAAGGGTGTGTAATTATTTTAGATCTCAGTGACAGAGTTCTGCTCTTGCTGAAAACAACATCCATAAATGTGCCTGCAAAATTTGAAACCCTCCATGTTAGAGCATGCAAAAACCTAGATTTGCACATACAAGTATTTGCACTTACACAGTGTATAAACATTATTATTTAGCACTTCTATTTCAACAGAATACCCACACTTAATCAGACATATCACAGAATTGTCAGGGTTGGAAGGGACCCCAAGGATCATCCAATTCCAACCCCCCTGCCATGGGTGGGGACACTTTCCACTAGATCAGGTTGCCCAGAACCCCATCCAGCCTGGCGTTAAAAAAATCCAGGGATGTTTCAGTTCATGCTAAATATTGGACAAATCTATACTGAGTGACAGTTCCTTGACCTGAAAAGTCCAAATGAGTTTATTTGTAGAAATTAATATGCTTGCAAATTCTGTAATCTTTAAAATACAACTCTATGTTAATTAGACAGTGAGGTGATTTTTGGACAAAGCTCATCTAGTATATGTTAGACCACCCAAAATTTGGGCAAAATAAAGTGTATATGACAAGAATATTATATATGTATCCATATTTTGATAGAAATATTTCTCTCTTGTTCACACTGCAGCTGAGACTAAGTTTAAACCCTTTCCTCAAGATTCATTTTCACTTAAGTTAATAAGGCTTGCCAGTCTAATCTGAGCTATCTACTGTCAGAAAATAGCTAAATCATGACACAGAGCAGACTGCAGAGATAAAAACAGACAGTAGACACACAAGTATTCAATATAATTGCAAACACTGGAATTAAAAGCTTCCTTTACTGTACTATAAAGCAGGAATAAAGAAGGATAGAGTCAAAATTATGCATAGGACTTAATTGAGGTGCTGATCACAGCCATTTACCATTTTCAAGGCAAATACTACCTTAACTCTAGTAAGTGTCTTGTCTTTGCCAAATGAATGAATATCTCCGGCACAATTCCCTCTCTCCTTAGCCCCAGCTGGAAACTGTCAGTTTTTTAACAGCACACAGGAAACTCAGAGATGGTTCTCTTAACAGAAAATGAAGCTGCAGGTGGGATTTAAATATCACAGGGGAATCTGGCCAGGAAAATGGAACTAACACCTTCAATCTTGTGCTGAGTGCTAGAGGATGCTTGATGATAGCAAGTGCTCAGACCTATGATTTTATTTTTTTATCTGATAGTACCTCTACAATGTTATTGTTGCTGGAAACCTTTCCTTTACTGGCTTAGAAAGTAATCTGCCTCTGGTATTACTGTGTAAAACTTTTCCACCCAAGTATAGACCATGACATTTATGTTACAAGGGATTCACTTCCCTGGAAGGGCATAAAAATCATGTTCAATTTGCAAAGAAAATTTGGCAAGAAAAAAATCACTTAAAGCTTTGCACTGTATCCTCAAGATGACTCTTCACTTTGTTGGTACTAAGGACAAGCATTGGTATCTTAAGTGATCCAAGGGAGGGCATTTCGTACTTTATTGTTCTGCCCGTGTTGGTGAACCATGTTAGCTCTACAGAAGACCTTCAGTATTAACACTGTCAAAATACAACTGATAAATAAAAATACAGGTTATCTAGGTTATCAATGTACCAACTCTCTCTATAGTAGTAAACACATATCAACTCCCTGATACATAATTCAAAACATTGTGCTCTGAAAGCTGGATCTGCAGGAAGTAACATAGCTGCTATGATGAAAGTGGAGAGGCTCTGTAATTATTTATTTATACAATATGTTGAGTTGGCTATTGATCTTGAATTAGATGACTTCAATAAGTAGGTGTTAGGAGGGAAAAAAAAGAACAACAGGTAAAAAATGTTTGGCAAGGAAGTACCTCTTAAAAGATAGTGAGACTTACAAAATGTTAGTGTCCATCCTGGTGGCCCAGGAAAAATACCTCTCATCTAAAAGGGTCAAAATCCAAGCAGGCATAGGGGGAAAAAATCAAAAAGATATATTTCAAAAGCACAGGAAAGAGTGAGGGATATGTTTCAGAAAAGACAAGATTTCTGTGAACAGGATGGGATGCAATCTGCTGCTGTAGTTCACAGAGAAATAGGGGTAGGTTACTCCCCCATTAAATGAAGAGAAAGTAACTGGCAGGACAGATATGCATATGGACTGCTATTTTCAAATCCATTTATTTAAAATATTTAAGTATACCTATCTAAGCTTAAATATTTAAATAGCATTCTGCAATGGATTCTGCAAATCCATTCAGACTGTCTGGACTACTACAGTTAGTAGAGACACAATGTCCTGGGCCCTACATAATTGTAGGAGAGTCATGAAATCCTGCCTCTCATCTGGACAGATGAAGGCAGGACACCTGACAAGTAAAGAGACAGACCAAAGAAAGGATGAGAGCACAGATATTTCATGACAGCTTCAGAGCTCACAGAGAGCTTTACCACTCAGATATTACCAAGGGTATAGCAAGAGTGCTAGTAGCATATTTTCATGACAGTAACCTACCTACCCTGTATATGGTTTTCCTCTCCCTCAAAATGCAGGCAGAGAAATGTTTTGGAGAGATTGTTTTGTAAAATAGTTTGGGATCTTTTCACACCTTAGAAATTCCAATCCCTGCAGAAAATAAAACTCTAGAACAAACCAAAGTGGCTTTCCTGCATAGAATAATGGTATATTTTTAAGACATGATATCTTGATAGTTCTTTGAGTTAGAAGGAATTACTATGTTTTCTATTATAAAACAGTACTTTCTAGAGTCACAGAATTCCTACTTGCCTAGTCCTTGTGCAATTCATAACAGAAGACATGCTCTAACAAATGCTTGTGGACAAAACAGGCATTTTAAGCACTTAAGATTCTTAACATCTGTGTGTTGGGATAGCTTCTAGGCTAGTTTCAAGGGAAATGAGATATTTTTGTGAAGTAGTTGCATTTCTATAAAGAGGATAAAGAGTTGTTTTCTTTAAATATACTATGAGAAGACACTGATAATTGCATAATAAGTGAAGAGAGAACAAGAAGATATCTAAAATCTAGTATCTAAATGGCATCTGATCCATGAGCATGAGAGAAAAGAGGGGGAAAACCTACTGAGCCTGTAAAGAGCTCTCTAAGAAAAAAAGCTATTTAAAAGTGGAAAATATAAAGAAGGGGTGAGTTGAGAGAATTTTCAGTAGTCAGAAATGTATGTATAGCAGACAATTCCAAAGAAGAGTTTTTTGATGTAATTCCCCTGTCTGACATCTTGTGCTGCCATTTGCAAACTCACAAGGGTGGTGGGAACCATGCTGCAGAATTTGTGTCTGTTCTCAAACATCCCTCTACCTCACATATCCTTTATCCCAGGGGATTCAGACTGCAAAGAGCACTGGTAGTTGTTCATGGCACACTGCTGGCTTGCAGTCAGATGCAGTCCTCTCAAGATGCTCTAATGGTCTCCTGTTTATTTGCACCTGGCACAGATTGGAAAATCTCCAATAGATGAAAAATCTTTTTTATATAATGCCACCTCTTCTCATTTTCAGAGTTTCTGACAATCAGTACATGAATTACTAATAGGAAACCCCTGAAAATGCTGCTGTGATACAGAAGGTAGTGGCTTTGTTTTCAAATCAAGCCTAAACTAATACTACAAAACAGTGGACAAACCATTGAGCTGTTGCAGGTGCTAATTCTCCAATGACTCACAAAACTGAAGTCATAATTATACTGTATTTCTCTCTTAATACCCTGCAGGTCTTTGTGTATGAAAAGGGTCCTGGAACTAATGTTCCAGATAAATCCCATTTCCTCCTGTTCTTCCTGTTCATGGAGGTTCAGCTGAATAAGGAATTCTTATTCCTTTGTCCTAAATTGTCACATGGTACTGGGTGTGCTGTAATTGTTTCACCCTGGGAGTGGCTGCCTCTTACTGAAAATCCGTGTGATCAATGGAGGAACATTACTTCTCTCACCATGGTTTTCTGAGGCTTAATTGCATAATAACAGTTACAAGGGAAATTACTGCATAGCTGAATGAGATATGGAATTGCCAGATACAATTGTTATTGGCCAATGTATGCATGTGTGTATAGGTGTACTTCTTTATGTAAACAGACCTTTGGCTACCATGGAAAATGAAAAAGATTTCTTAGATTCTCCAAAGAGCACTTTACACTCCTACAAATATTCCTTTCAAGCTTTATTTAAGTGTTTCAGGATCTTTGTTATCCTTGCAGCACAAGAACTTGAATCTTTTTAGGTTGTCAGTCCACCATGGCAACTTTGTGCCAGAGAATTAAAATCACTAATGGAAAAGCTTTATTTTATCCAGCAACTGAACCTGCACAGCTAGAACTTTTCTATATTATTTTGAAAGGGAGCCTGGCATTATAAAGCTAAAGCTACTTGCCAGTAGCAGACAAAATTGTATTTCCTAGCCAAGTTTTAGAGAAGCTCTGTGGATGATACTCTAAAATATTGAGTTTGATTCCACATACTCTCCAGAAAAAGAGCAGCCCAGGAAGTCAAAGAGTAGTTCCTATGTAAAGAAGGCTTGATAACAAGGAACATGTGTTGAGATTTCATTCAAATTATTCCAAGGCATCTTTCAGAATTTTTTACCTTGTTTTCTGTACTGTTGTTAAAAGTTATTTTTTTTCTTAAGACAAGACTTCATAATTTAACCTCTAACATGGCAAAAAGTGGTACTAAAGTACCTATCTACTCATGCACTGAAAATAATATTGATGAAAAAAAAATTAAAAGCCTTTTAGCAAAAATACATGTGACAGCAACATATAAACATGCTGACAAAAATACATTTTACTTTTTCCATTATTATTTTCCTTTCCTAAATACAATTAGAACAGTTTTGCCTCCCTTTTATGGACTGCGTCAAGAAGAACAATGAAGGGCAAATGCATCTAATGTAGCTTTAGAAATCCTTGAAACAAGATGGCACAGAACAAGATATTAAATTCAGCCTTCTAAGGTGCAGTTTTAAGAATACACACTTCTATACTTAGCAATGCTACAAAAGCTTGCTGGAAAATATTTATTACCTTACTTCCAATATACAAGAATTATAGCATGCCTTCAAAAGGAGCTTTCTTTTAGGTCTGTCACTTATTATCTTATATGGAAACTGTTCTTGTGGTAATTAAAATGAAACATTTCTTTTTAATGTCATGGTAACAGATTATTAAATATATCCAGTAAAATTAGTCTGTAGGTCTTTTTAGGATGTAGTTTCATTTCAAAGCATTACATACCTGACCAGCCCTCAACTGAAATCTAACAGGAGCACTGCTATTGATTTTGGCTGTGTTTGCATTAGGTTGCATGTGATGATGCATCATAGTATATTATTAAACTAAACCAGCAAGCAATCTCAAGGCAAGCAGAACGAATTCTCTTATATCCATCATGGATGTTTGTTACTTGCTGACAATTCAGACCATACCAAAAGTCCTCAGTGCATCTCTAGGATATGAATTACTATTGCAAATGCTAATTTTACTAATATGAGTAACAATAATAATATAGAAATATGAGCCACAGATGCCTAATTTGGTAAGTAAATATGTCTGGTCTCTGTAGTCAGGCATGGAGGTCAGATGTATCTTTACCAGATATTTCCTTCTCAGTAGTGGCCTGCAGTTTTCCACATGATTCCATTTTGCTACTGAAAGTCAGAGAGTATCTATAAAGACTAAACATTTACTATGTAACATTTAGATAGTCATGTTGCACATCAGATATAAAGAACTTCTTGTCATTCTATATTTCTATGGAAAATATTGAACAAAATTTACTTTTGTTAAATAGATAACTATGTCTTAAGAAAAGGAAAATATATAGATATATATTTAATATTGATTCTTCTTTCTTTTTCTTCCAACTATGAGTCTAAATTCTTTGTATTCTTCTGTATTTAGGTAAGTAGTCTCAACAGGATACATAGGACCTAAATACACATGGATGTCTATGGATGGGATATGGCTAGTTCTCTACCCTACATGTAGGCACTGTTGGCATCCTGATATGGAGAGGCACCCCTGACTTGTGCAAGCTTATGCTAGAAGCACACTTCAGCACCTTCCACACTAGTGTAGCTGTGCTTGCTAGGATTGTAGCAGTCAAAGTCAAACGGCATTTTTCATTGTCCTTCTCTGCCTAGTCCTCACCACCTCAGGCAGCAGGACGGAAGCTCTGGCTCCTCTGTGTGCCAGCCAGATGATCCTCTAGTCACTTGCAAGGACAGTCCCCAAAAGCTTCTTCTTCCTTCTCATTAGCTTGTAGTTTGCACTGTGTTCAAGCCAACTAGTTTCAGTGCGCTCCTCTTGAGAACTAAAGCAGGGAAAGTAGAATACAGAAACTAGCCACATCTTCACAATGCTACATTTTTCTAGTATGTGTTTTTTCTCTGGGGAAAGCATTCTCCACCGTGTATGCTTCAAAAGGTAGGAAGTTAAATTGGAGTTCCTGGCCACTGGCAACACAACAAAAAAAAAAAAACAACCAACCAAAAAAAACACCACCAAACAAAAATAAATAAATAAATCTATAAATAGATAGATAGATAGATAGATAGAGACACAAAAGAACCCCCAAGAAAAGGAAAAAAATATAAACACAACCCAACCAACTGAAATTCCACCCAATATTGAAACACTTAGGATTTCTAAATACTAAAAATAAGGACCCAATACAATCCCTGTCAGAATAAGCACGTTTGCTGTGACAATGTGGGGCCCTGGTCTAGGCCCTACCTGGCCCAAGCTCTAACAGAACTCCCTACCTTTAAACTAACCTTTATTAGATCAGAAATGTTGCCAAGTCTATGTAGCTTTCAAAGAACTGAAGAGTTCTTTTAAGATTTTGTCTCTTCTTGCTATGTGGTGTTGGCTGACCAAGATCTAATGTTAAATACCTGACTGTTTCAGTACTCTTTATTCAGTGTTCATGCTGTGACCTTTTAAATGAAGTCTGTGATTTGATACTTAGGCACTGTTCAAGTCAATATTCTTGGCTTCTGCATTATAGAGACAAGAAAACAAAACTTTTGGAACTCGTGTTACTGGCTTTTTGTATGCGCTAAATGGCCACTTGTGAAACTTGACAGCATTAAAATTGTACTACTGGTAGTAAATGGGGGGGGGAGGGGGAGGGTTTGCACTAGCCTTTGAGACTCGTAACACATTTGAGTATTTTTACAATGTGTTCTCTAGAAAGTGTGAATCTATTTGTCAGTTCTGGGGAAAAAAAAAACAAAACTATGTTACAATGAAACCTCAAAAGATGTTATGAAGTGTACAGTTTGTGATAATTTTATATTAAAAAGACAAGAAAAAGAAAAGAACTACTTTGAAATAGTTTTATTCTAATTGTTTCGTATGTATTTTGAACAAGAAATAAAGTGATTAAAATTATTCACCTTTTCTTTTTTTTTGTCCTTCTTTCTTTCAAAGGAAACTGTTCCAAGCGAAATAGAGTTCAGTGGGTTATAATTACAGAGATCATCTTTCCCTATTTATTCTCTCCCTTTTCCATGTCAAAATTTCTGTGCACCTATGGCATATTCTCATTGGCACAATGCTTTAAGATCAACTCTAAAAGGGAATAAATTTTGTTGCTATGAGTGGGAAGACCAGCCTTCTTAACCTTTTGGTGCCAGGTTGAGTACCCATGCCTATATCCAATTGTCATTACAGAATGTTGTCTTCATTAATCTGTTACTTGAAAATTCTACATCATGAAGAAGTAAGATGATTTTTTGCCTTCAGCTTTTCAGGGCTGGGGATAGAATATCTTCAAATTAAACAAACAAACAAAAACAAAGATATTGTCTAGCTGGAACATGTCCAGAAAAGGGCAACAAAGCTGGGGAGGGGTTTGGAGCACAAGCCCTATGAGGAAAGGCTGAGGGAGCTGGGGTTGCTTAGCCTGGAGAAGAGGAGGCTCAGAAGACACCTCATTGCTGTCTACAACTACCTGAAGAGAGGTTGTAGCCAGGTGGGTGTTGGTCTTTTCTCCCAGGCAACCAGCACCAGAGCAAGACGACACAGTCTCAAGCTGCACCAGGGGAGATTTAGACTGGATGTTGGGAAGAAATTCTTCATAGAGAGAGTGATTGCCCATTGGAATGGGCTGCTTGGAGAGGTGGTGGAGTCACCATCACTGAAGGAGTTTAGGAGGAGACTTGATGGGGTGCTTGGTGTCATCGTTTAGTTGATTAGATTGTGTTGGATGATGGGTTGGACACAATGATCTCGAAGGTCTCTTCCAACCTGGTCTATTCTATTCTATTCTATTCTATTCTATTCTATTCTATTCTATTCTATTCTATTCTATTCTATTCTATATAAAACAGTTCCATTATTAATCATTACTTTGTATAATGCACTTCACATTATCTTCCATTTCCTTCTATGATATTATTTATGGTAATCTTAAAAGTCATTATGTCATATTTTGAATAATGGGTTAACTATTCAGTTTCTGGCTATCAAAATATTTAAGATTATTGAAGTATTTAACTTAGAAGACATAAGCATAATTTCCTCATTGCCTAATCATTTAGATCAGACAGTCAAGAACCTTCCCACCATGAAAATGAAAAAAACAAAAAATATACAAAAACTTTGGACAGGATTTAATTGATGTTAGTTTGAATTGGTGCTAATGAAAACATACTATAAAGCAATGATGATACAGGACACACACAGACTCAAGCGTGTTAGATACCTTGTCATTTAGTGGGACAGTCCCCGTTAAAGGGAAAAGCTAAGATGCACATGCTCAGTTTCAGTCAGATATGACCTTTTTGTTTGTTTGTTCTGCTACCTGCTTAATTCTATCTGATTAAAAATGGAGGGGGAAAGCTTCACTGTAGTGAATCTGCAGCAACGGAGAACATTGTCCAGAGAAAAAATAGTATCCAAGTTCAACACACAAGCAATTACCCCTTGGCCAGCTTCTGTAATTCTCCTGAAATGAAATTAGATGCATAGTATTGAGGCTCCAATCCTGTGTCTGATCTCTGCTGGCTGAACATTAATCTACCCTAAGTCAACTTTTTGCTAAGATATTAAATGCAGTTCTGAGATCTACTTCAATTCAGGGACTTTGTTTACATCCGTGTTTGAAAGATTCAGTTTTCTTTGAGACAGTGCTTGTCTTTATCTAGCAAGTGTAATGCCATTCCACTTTTTCATTGTCTTTCGTCTTAACATGTCCTCTTTAATATATAAAATGCTCATTTTCATTAGAGGGGTAGGTTCTGATGGCTATGAGTAGTACAGTTTATTTTGGAAAATCAGCTGCCATTCACATAGAAGAAATACTACTTTCTCTAGTATTTCATTATAGTCTGTGTAATATTACTTCCTCTTGAAGTTCTAATTCTTCTACTACAGTAATTCCTGAACATTTCTGCATTCCATGCAATAACCAAATTCATTATCCCCCAGAGGAGCTGGAAAACATCCAGCTTAAAGTGGGGCAAGAACCAGAAGAAACCCGAAGCAGATTTCTGAGGAAAAAAGAAGAAAGGAGGGCAAAGAAAGATCTGAGAGATTTAGCCTTCCTTTTAGTCCTGCTCCACTCAAGAATCATTAAATGGGCATTTTCCAAGGCAGTGTGGTGCCTTCTGCTCAGCTCCACAGCACAGGGTGAATAAGGAGGGTTATCAGGCTGGTGGTACCAGGGCAGGGTATCAGGCAGGTCTTGTCCTTCTGCAGCACTGCATCTCCAGCCTGGCCCCAGTATGGAGCTCAGGTTGTGCTGCAAGGTGATAGGCTTTGCTCTGATCCCTCTTCTGCACCTACTCTTGCAAATGAAAGGGCTTATGACACAGCATGATATGTAGCTTCCAGAATATCATGTGTTTTTCAGACAACATTATCATTTGGAGAAACTTCTGGTGGTTTTCCACCTTGCCTCAGAATTATGCTAAAATGGTTAACATCCTGTTTAATTGAGGAGAGAAGAATGGCTCCTGTAAAAAGCCACACTGCTCTGCCCTTTATCCCATTGAAAAATAAGCATTAGAAAATCAGTGATCAGAACTAAATCCAGATCTCCTGTCTTCTAGGCCACAAAACTACTAGATGTATTTCTACTTTCCATGGAATCCATGAGAGTCTCCAAAGGGAAAATTTTTTTGCATATATGAAGGCAGAAAATGAATTTATATATATATATATGTGTGTGTGTGTGTATAAATATATATATAAAATATATAGTTCTGTCTTATCCTCCTAAAACACATTAGTTCAGATAAGAAAACAGAAATATTCTTTTCTTACAATGTTGCCTACTATGTCATTCTAAAGGTTGAATAAAGGCCCTCCTGCTGCTATTGTGCATAACAGAATCTGTTGTTTAACTCAAATGACAGACCCATGTATTTCTAGAACAAAAGATTCCGCATGAACTCCACTCTCTGTGCTGCTTGTATGCAGCTCAGTTGATCACAGTGATGGTTATAATCATACTAAATAGATAATTCAAAAAGCATTAAGTCTGTGGCAGTGTAAAGACAGAAATCTTTATTACACATCACATTCTGGAGGTGGTATTTTGGGAGGTGTCATTTGCACATGCACTGATTTTGCCTAACATGCCCACTATGCTTAAATTGCCCAATTACTCTCTCTTTTGGGATTTCAAAATGCAGCTATCACAGCCTAAGTTCTTCTGCTGCAAATGGTGAGCATACTCACTGTCCCCTCAGGTGCTTTTTCTGCCTTCTCCAGCACATAGATTTTTTTATGTCCTCAGGCTTTACATTACACCTCTTCAAAAACAGGGCATTTGTCTTTGTGTCAGTGTCATATATAGAAGCATAGAAAGACTTGAGTTGGAAGTGTCCTTAATGACCATCTATTTCCAACCCCCTCCTGCCATGGCAGGGACATCTCCCACTAGACCAGGTTGCTCAAAGATTCATCCAGCCTGGACTTAAACACTTCCAGGGATGAGGCATTCACAACTCTCAGCAACCCTTCCCACCCTCATAAGCTTCTGTCTCAAATTTCAGACCTTCTAACTGACAAGGTAGACATGGGAAACACCTGGCTGGAGGGCATTGCCTCCACACATCTTACTGGCACAGGGAACTGGAAGTTTAGGGTTTTTTCTGGGCATTACGATCATCAGAAGTGTTTCACAGAAGGAAAGTTGTAGCAAAACTTTGTTTTGGAGTTGTGGAGTTGTGTTGCAGATGTGAATGTCCTAGGAAATGGATCTCTGTCCTTCATTCCTGAAACTTTGTTTCTAAACTGTTGATTCTAAAATCTGATAAAACCAATCCACTAAGGTTAAAGGCTGGGAATTGAACCTGTCACACAAGCATGCCACACACAAGTATTAAGCATCAGAAAGAAACATTCCCAACTCTTCTTCCCAAGCTTCATGCACTTATGTATTCAAAATTACTATCCACTGCAATAGAAAGGGAATAATTCTCACTGTGTCACAAAACATTTTATTTGGCAGCAGAAACTGCCTTAGCTGGGGCAGAAATGTTCTTTAAAGAGATCAGAATAAATTTAACCCACCATTCAGGATGTTTCAGAGAAGCAACCTTTGGGGGTGACAGAGGGAAGAAGTCCCAGGATAGATGAGTGAAAGGGGGGAAAAATGTATTGTTAAACTACACAATATTTGGTTGCTCTCAGCTGACTGCCATTAGTTCCCTTGTCCTGATCACAAAGTGACTTTGCATAAATATCTCTAGTAGTAAAAAAAAAATGTCAGTTAGGCAGATAGAACCGTTGCTCTGTTCTCAGTTTTTAAATCTTTCAGATGAGAGAAGGAAAGCTGTCTCACACTCTCTATTCACAGTCACATGGGGTCTTATGTAGCTGATTGTGATAACCTGCCCACAATGTGGTAATATAAACAATTTTTGCTATCCATTTTATTGCATAAAGGATTCACTAGCTCGTATAAACTCTGATAGTCTTCCAAGTGCAGTGGATGATGTATAATTTTGACTGACATTGTCTGGTAATATTTATCCGTGTGATTGCCTGCCAGCAGTAATTGGATTTAAATATTTAACATTTGAGTTCTAATTGGAACTCAAATATTTAAGTTATTTTATACAGACAAATACAGGCTGCATACTCAAGTAAAATTATATCAAGCATAGCTTTCAGAAATTCAATTGTAAATCTGTAAGTGCACGCTGTATGAATGACTGTGTAAGCATATTAATGAAATTAAATTCTTTTAAAGTGTTGCTTTTTTTTTCTTCCTTTTTTTCCCCCTCTCCTGCCTCAGGAACAGTACATGTGGCCAGGAAGCTCCCATCTAGATTTTTTCCTGTTTAGCAATGAATGTACACTTCT
The DNA here is from genome assembly GCF_026170545.1 of Melanerpes formicivorus. Lineage (NCBI taxonomy): Eukaryota > Metazoa > Chordata > Aves > Piciformes > Picidae > Melanerpes > Melanerpes formicivorus. The sequence goes on from NW_027143114.1 coordinate 82,857, forward strand.
ATTTTGTTTCAGCTAGAGACACTTCTGATTCAGGCATGCCACCCTTTGGCACAGTTCAATTGCCCCCTTTCCTTTGCCCTTCATGGCTGATATCTAGTGACTGAGCTGAACCTCACTTCTCATCCCAGGGCAGAACTTAAAAATCCTGGTAAAGTAAGTGTAATCTGTGACACTTCACCATCTTCATGACTTCTCTTTTTGCTTCAGGAGGGAAGACACATGACAATCCTTTTTACAACAAGTTTCAGACTTCCATTTAGAATATTTTGGAAAAAGCCAAATCTTGCCCATTTCCAACTTTCTCTACCTTTCTGTCTGCATGAAGAGGAAAAATATGACATGAAACCTTTATTTTCCTCCAAATGACCACAGCCCTGTCATACAACAGCTGTAAAAGCCAGTGTGGGGTCTTGATTTATCTTCCTGCGCTGTGTAAGACCTTATCCTGTCTTCAAAGCAACTGGCTACACTCAGGTCCTCTATTCCACACAAAAGAGCAGTACCACCCGCACAACCCCAGAAACATATTGTTTCCCACTAACATAATTTATGTTAGTGGGAAACAATATGC